>NC_083772.1:16563433-16863433 GCF_963514075.1 Conger conger
CATTATGAGTGTGCACAGAAACGATAAAGCGCTCGCGGAGAGCCCAAGGACAGAGCCGCGGCGAAAAGTAAGGATGAGAGATGTAAGAGGAAGGCACATAACTCACCGTGCGGGCGTTTGGCCTTTTCCCAGGTAATAGGATAGAGAAAAAGCAGCATGCAGAGGGTTTGTAGAAACGCTCTGTGTGTATATGTAGTGTTTTAGCAGTCATTACCGCACATGTTTGTGCACATACTTCAGAGACCGTGTGACAACAAAGTGGCCGGCTAAGGTTTCCTATTCACCAGTCTGTTCTGTGCCAGTGTTGCACTGTGGAACACATTCCTTCTTTGTGAAGTCATGAAACGGGTAATTATTGCTGCCTCTGTCATTATTTGTTAGAGTCAGCCCGGATGAAGCGCTGAAAACACGGACGCTGCATTCTGTTTGCCTGCTGAGGAAAGGCGCAGAATGCAGGGCCCGGCACAGGCATCGATGCCAGTCCTCCGAGATACCGGGGTGTCGTTCCGGCCTGGCATGGCCTGGCACGCTGAGCCCCGAAATATGTCTCCGTCTGGTGGGGCGGGGCCGATACCGCCACTGGCCAAACCCGCCGTTGTGCCTGGAATGGGGAAACCGTGGCCCGTTCGTTACAGGCATTAAAAAAATGTCTTTCTGCGTCTGACCGCCTCGCGCAAACGCTCCTGCGGTCCTAAATGTTTTAAAATGGCCGTTCAGGAGTGGTGCAGGGAAATGGAGTCATTAGGCATGCACTGCAGTGGTGGGCCGGGGAGACAGACGAGCCGTTACAGGAAATTGCAGACTGCGTCCCCGGCACAAATGAAAGGCATTAAACCAGCACATTAGATGCGCGTGAAACAGACTGAAATGTGCACTGCGTGTTCGTTTTACTAATTACTTCAAGCATTCATTTCGCTTTTAAGAAAGGATATTGATCAAAACGGTACTTCCTGGGAAAAAAATATTTAAATGGTTCCAGATTTAATTGGAATTTAAGTCTCTGCGAAACAGATAAACACCAGAAAGGAGTGCTTGTGAAATTACAGCTTCTTTTTATTTTCATTTTTGCGAGTGGTTGCTCTGCTGGTTGCCTGCATGTGGGGGTCAGCATTAAGTGCGCTCTAAATGCCTGTGTCCGTGCCTATGCCATGTCTTCAGGCGTGTCCGTGCCTATGCCTTGTCTTCAGGCGTGTCTGTGCCTATGCCATGTCTTCAGGTGTGTCCGTGCCTATGCCATGTCTTCAGGCGTGTCTGTGCCTATGCCATGTCTTCAGGCGTGTCCGTGCCTATGCCATGTCTTCAGGAGCTCGCTACAGTACACAGAACTTTTGGAAAATGTTGTTTTCCATTTAATTGGAACTTCCCATAAGAGAACTGTGATGCCTAATTGTAACCATGTGACCTGCTTGGAGGCAGAAATCACATTATGAACATTGTTTCTGAGCAGGACGGTGTTTGATGTTCTGTTTCTGCGCTCCCACTAGACAGGTCTGTCCAGCTCTTCCGCTGATCCTCAGGTAATCTGGATGGCCTGTGAGATGGAACAGAGTGTTTGACGTGCTCATCAGACCGGAGAGTCTGTTAATATAGCCATATCCTGCTATCATGTCTGCCCCCTGAAGGGGACATGAGTGTCTGAGCCTAATCTCAAGAACCACGTATTCTACTGTGCTGAACCCTACACTACACAGAGCATTCAATGCAAATACATAAATAACATCTTTTTAAATATTTTCACTCCATTGCAAAACATGTTTTTGCCATCCAAGACAGTTATTATGTGAAATAAATGACATTAAAATATGTTTTAATTTAAACTTCTTATCGGCCATGTCTCCGGAGGATAGCTTTGAAAGGCACTGATAAGAAGAACACTTGCTAGTAGATGTGAAATACTGAGTTTAATATTCCACATGAAAACACATAAAATGTGAAATTCATCAGAGGAGAGTGTATTATTTCTGTACAGGTCCCCTTCCGTTGGAAAGGTATGCTCTGCGGGAGGATGTAGTATTAGGAAGAACACCACACATTTACTAGTCTTAAAACAATTATACTTTTACAGAAATAATAGATATACAGTACATTAAAATATTACAAGCACCTTGTGTATATTACCTGAATACCAAACAAGTGCGACTTTGTAGAATAGATGTCGTATTACCGTAATTAATTATACGGGTAGTTACTGTCCCACCATTGGAGTTCAAACTGCGGTGACTATGCAGTATGTTCGTTAATTTAATTCACTAAAAATCATCCAGGTCATGGCATGACTAATAAGTGAAACAGACAGAATGATGAATTACCATCTGAAGCCAAATATGAATATCGAAATGCTTGAGTAAAACCAAATTTAATTGCTTGGGTTTTGAAGAGACTTATTGCAATAGACTTGGTTCAGTTTAATTTTTAATGAGCCATTTATTGCAGAAAATCCCTCAGATCCATTCAAATGTATCCAGTTTCATTCTGAAAACATATCAGCATTTCACTTCAAAATGATCATTTCATATGTATAATCAATTCAGACAGTTTAAACATGTTATTATTTGAAGAAGGAAAAAAAAAAAAAAGGATCCTGGGCAAATTGAAGTTGAAAATAAAGCAAACACAGATTCAATAGCTCTGACAGAACCAAATATTCAACATATTTAATGTATTTAACCAGGGATTCATTAGATCCAAAAAATGAGCATACTGGTACCAATGATTGCGATTACAAAAATGCTAAGCGATAATGCTAATGATGCAAATCTAAATTCCTAAAAAACTACAGCAAGTGTCCTCAGTTACCCAACAAACACTGAATGTTTGTCACAGGAAAGGTGATGGAACACAGGCACCTTTCCCAACTTTTTGGTACGTATTGCAGGCATTACATTTAGCATGAGCATCACATTTATAAAAATGCAATAAAGTTGATTTGATAAAACATTAAATATCTTGTCTTTTCGTCAAAAAGGATTTGTTGTTTTTATTTACATTTTACACACTGTCCCATCTTTTTTGGAATTGAGGTTTGTACATAACATAAAACATAACATTAAAAAAATCTGAACATCATAAACATACAAAAGGATGACAGGGAAATTAGAAATGTTCAGTACAAATCCTGATGGGAAGTGTAAATCTGATTCTGAATGACCTAGAATTTTAGAAGCAATGAACAGCCAGTGCCTATTAGATCATTTTACAAGAAAATTTTTTGGGATTTCACTGCAGAGGCATGACATTGGGTCTGTTATTTACTTACTTACTTACTGGAAAGAGAAGTGCCATTCCACATGACATCTACAGTTCCTACTAAAGCAAAAGGTCTAAAGTCTACATTTTGTACTAAACACAAAGTACTGAAGACGACAGTTCCTACGGAAACAAGAGGTCTAAAGTCTACATTTTCTACTAAACATAAAGTTCTAAAAGGTTCTACAAAAGCTAAAGTTGTAAAGACTACAATTCCTACTACAGTAAAGCTAAAGGTGTAAAGACTACAGTAAAGCTAAAGTTGTAAAGATTACAGTTCCTACTACAGTAAAGCTGAAGGTGAAAAGACTACAGTAAAGCTAAAGTTGTAAAGATTACAGTTCCTACTACAGTAAAGCTAAATTTCTAGAGACTACAGTTCATACTACAGTAAAGCTACAGTTTTAAAGACTACAGTTCATACTAAAGCTAAAGCCAAGTTGATTGACACCAGGCCAGTGGCCGTACTCATCATGGCTTGCCTACAGGAGAACATACTGTATATCGAGAAACAAATGGGAGCAACACATAGTGTTAACAATCCCCTCACAATCCATGCAAATCTAAAGAAACATGGCAAATACAGGCAGCTAAAGGAGAAGATAAGAGCCAAGGATTTGTAAATGATGTAGCTTAATCACAGAGATGCACAGTTCCTGCTCGGATCTGCTAAAACTGCTTGTGCCTTAATTCTGTGTTTGGCCTGACAAATACACCACCAGTGTGCTAGACCGAGCCCAGATGGCACAGCCACTCACAGCAAGTCAATCTCCCGCTTTCTTATGCAGGTGAGCTCATCGGGGACACTTCTGCTTCCTTTGGGCTCAGGAGTCAGCCCTGTCACTGACCTCATACAATTTTAAACAGCACTCTACCTTGTAGAAAAACTTCGGAGAAATTACTGAATGCAGTCCACTGGTCATATCCATCACTTCTGCTCCTGTGCACTTTTTTGATATAGCTCTGTAAAATGAAAGATAAACAAACAAGCAGATACAATAATAAATGTTTGCAGTGGATTTGTCTGGTCTGTTGGTGTACTGCACTGAGTTCTTCAACTTATATGATTAAAAGTAACCTTTTTTTCTGTAGATGAATCATATCTTCTGAATTTGTCTTAAATATTCTATTTAATAATCACAGAACATTTAGAAGATTTCCATGTGAGATAAAAGGAAATGTATTTATATTTATTTAAATTGAAATCTCATCTGTGGAGGGTCATGTAATATGTTTACAAGAATAAACTTTTCAGCACTACACAAACAGATATTCCTGAGCAGAATATCCCTGTAGCCATCTTCAGTGGTGAACACAAATATTCCTGAGCACAATATCCCTGTAGCCATCCTCAGTGGTGAACACTGAGTAACATTAGCTGATATAGGGCCAAGTTGGTCCGCAGGCTTGGTAGTTGACACTTCCCCATCGTGGTTGAGCTTTGGTTGTTGGGCCCTGATCTAAATGGCCTCCTCCACTCCTCTCTCAACCAGTTAGGCTTCACTGCACTGAGATCCTCTGGATGGCCTGGAGACTCAGTGCTTATGTGTTGTGCTACTTTTGACTGTCACCGGTTCTCCCAAAAGTGTCTTTTTACGTTTACTTAGACAATGTCACTGTACTGTTGCTGTAATACTGATGGTGTCATAAAAGTATTTATTAATAATGGCAGAAATACTGTTGCTGTAATACTGATGGGCTCATAAAAGTATTTGTTAATAATGGCAGAAATACTGTTGCTGTAATACCGATGGTCTCATAAAAGTGTTTATTAATAATGGCAGAAATACTGATGCTGTAATATTGATGGTCTCATAAAAGTATTTAATAATAATGACAAATATTGCTTCTACCTCAGACCCATTTCTGTACTATGCATCCAACAGCTGTCTTCACATCAATAAATAAATAACTAAATAGAAATAAAGCAAAGGTGTGTCTAAAGTATGAGTTGTTTGTGACCACCAGATGTCACTGTTGCATCAGCAAAAGTAAATCCATTTTTCAACAGTCCAAACTCTTCTGCCCAAGACAATTTTTTATTTTTAGAAAATAAATGACCCAAATAATTAATATATTTACTCGGGACGCAAAATGTAACTTCTGCTTCTCTGCACTTACCTAATGTGAACATTGCTACGACTGTGATTTTACAAATTTGCGACATTAAAATGTTTCTTGCTAATCCTAAGTTACAGTTATTGGAAATATGTTGAATTTAATGAACCTCATTTAATAGAAACTGACAGTTGAAAAGCAGCTTAGTTTACTTATAATTGCATAATGACTATGAGTAAATTACTTTCCATCTGGGCTGCAGAGAAAACTATTCTCTAAATAAAGCACCTCACTTTTTGCAATTTATTTATTTTCTGCTGTGCAATTTAAAATTACATGATACCAATTTTCATTTTGTCACAGTAGAATGACAATATGGGTGTATGCGTGTGCAAAGGATATTTTCAGCAGATCATAGTAATTTAGCGTATTTTCCAGCCATTGTGTTAAATAAACACATCATTGCAGGAACAAAGAAGCCATTGGCAAAAAAAAGATGCTCCAATAGGATGTGCCAATAACAATTATTAATGCATAATGAGAATCAGAGGGCTGTTACAGCTTTACAGCAGGGATGCTAGAGTGGGCCGCGGCTTCGGAGCTAAAGCAATTATCCTCATACAAATAAATAAATAAAAATAGGTTATTGTGTGTTCTGTCTGAAAAAGAAATGTGCCTGTTATTTGATGGATGCTATTGCCATTGAATTAGGATATTCTGCACTTTTTCAGATGGGACATGTCAGGTCTTAAAGATAAAAAAGAAGTAGAAAGTGTCGGTGACAATGTCAGGGGTAGAGTAAATCAGTCAATGTTTGAATTTCACAAATACCCTTCAGCAAAGTCGTGACAAAGAGTTGGGTCCAGCCGAAGTCCAGTGATTCATGCCTTTTTTACTCGTCCTTGTCCAATGTATAAATAATGACAGGGGATCCTGTCTAACTGATTTGAAATATATCAGGTAGGCAGTGGCTGAGAAGCGTTAAAAGATGTTTGACAGTTCATACTATCTAAGTGAAACAAACACCATGCTGATAATTTAAAAACATATCCTGTCCCTATAATACATATCTCAAGGCCAGAGCAGTGTGTGCATGATGGAGGTACAGTATAAAACAATATACTGCTAGTGAGGGCGCGTTTACAATGCCACAATGTTACAGAACTCCACCTACAACTCAAATGGACATTGTGTAAAGCTCTGCATAAAACTAAAACATGGTGCATGACCACCTTCAGTAAAACTGAAATAATAACAGTGTATAACCCCACATAAAACTCAAACATGGTGCATAACCACCTACTGGAAAACTGAATTAACAACAGTGTATAACCCCACCTAAAGCTCAAACATGGTGCATAACCACCTACAGTAAAACTGAATTAACAACAGTGTATAACCCCACCTAAAGCTCAAACATGGTGCATAACCACCTACAGTAAAACAGAAATAACCAGTGTTTAACCCCACCTAAAACTCAAACATGGTGCATAGACACACCTAAAACTCAAACATGGTAATCAACAACTAATACTCCTAATATTCAAATAAACATGGTGTATAACTAATACTCCTAATATTCAAATAAACATGGTGTATAACTCCACTTAGAGCTCAAATAAACATGGTGTATAACTCCACTTAGAGCTCAAATAAACATGGTGTATAACTCCACTTAGAGCTCAAATAATCATGGTGTATAACTCCACTTAGAGCTCAAATAAACATGGTGTATAACTCCACTTAGAGCTTAAATAAACATGGTGTATAACTCCACTTAGAGCTCAAATAATCATGGTGTATAACTCCACTTAGAGCTCAAATAAACATGGTGTATAACTCCACTTAGAGCTCAAATAAACATGGTGTAACATGTAACACGTGTAACACCACCTATAAACAAAAAAAACAACGCCTGGACTACAACCACCATTTGTCCTTAACTGTCTAATAAACAAATGTGCTGTTTTTTTCTTTAGAAGAAGACTTCACAGCTCAGTGAGTTAATTCTGGTGATTGAACTGTGTGAGGAAATTAAAAATGCTTGCATTTGTTTTTCAGTCAAGGACAAATGTTGGCTCAACGTTAATGTACTACAACACTGGGATATGCACAATTTGCACCTGCTAATGTAGCTGTGCCAATGCATAGTAATGCAGCTATCCAGTGTTGAAAGGATATTTATAATTTAACTGTTAAAAAAATAATAATAAATTCATGAAACATTCTTACGCAAACATTAGCGTGTTAATGATTGTGATACACAGTTAAACTATATGACTCTATTTAAGTTATGACAGGTAAACAAATATATGTTAACAATAATAATGTTTCAGATTTGAATGATTTTGTTGGAAACCTAATCATTTGTTTTCTGTGTTAAATACAGAAATGGATGCAGATACATTCTGTATTGGACTAAGCTTATTCTATAAAACCTTAAAATATATGGAACATATTAAACTGTCAATGAAAAACTCAATTTAATAGTTATTATATAGTGTGTGGTGAAAGCATTAGTATAAATTTCACAGACACACACAAATTATTTAAAAAGTATCCAGAATTTGGGCACCCCTAGCCAAATTGATTTTTTTCTTTTTAATCTCTAAGTGAAAAGAAGTTAACACCACCTCTGCAGGGTACAAACTAACATGACATATTGCTGCAAATTTGAATACCCAATTACAATTTATTTGCTGATTTGAACAGTTTGAAAAGAAAAGAGTAAATGGGGAATGTGCTCAAATGCAGGCACCCTTCCAGTCGATCCATTAATACTTTTTTTACGGTCTCAAAACGTGATTGACTCATTAGGCTTTAAATCAGGCCAGATGAAGACCATTCCAGAGCTTAATAAATACTCTGTTGCTTTTACTGTCTCACGGTCTAGTGCTAATTCTCAACAGCCATGGTCTCCCCTAAGTAGCAGACTGAGGACCTGACAATAATGATAATTCACTCTTACAAAATGGAGGAACGCTCTAGCTACAGTATATACATATATCTAGATGTTCCTATCTTGGAATATCCATTGTCAGAAATATGGAAAAGGAAAACGGAAGTTAACAGGAACTGTTGATTTCAACACTCTTGGTCTTCCAGAAACCCCATTGCTACAAAGGACCTGCAGAAAGGTCATCATCTGACACTAAAATCATGTTCCACTGCGCAGTGTTTCTCACACAAGGCTCACAATAAGGTTCCAAGAATTGGCATCAACTAATGTAGTATTTAACTAACTACAAATGAGAAGTTAATCTGTACAGCTGTGTTAATGTATTGGTACATAATTCACGTTAACAACTACATTCGTTATTACCAATTCATATTGGAATGAAAAGGTCAGTTAATGTATTTGTTAATGGTTTTCTAATTATATGTTCTTCCTATGGTTTCTTAATTAATGTATTTGTCCATCTTTAATTTATGTTAACAACATTGGCTAATTCCATGAACCTTATTGTAAAGTGTGATCACTGTTCCTCACAAAAGTAACTCTGAAGCACACACATTGAGAAGCCAGAGACGTATTGTAGTACTGTGTGCTGATGAAACAAAAAATTGTTCTCATTGGCCAAATATATTTTTTGGAGGAAAACTGGTTAGAAAGGAATACATGCCAACCATATAGCATGGGAGTGGGCCTATTACACACCGGGGTAGTGTGGCAGCCAGTGGCACAGGGAATGTGTGTGGGTGGATGGAAGAATGGACTCAACTGAATTATAACAGATCCAAAAAGCTAATGACTGTGTCAGTTCAGAAAAAGAAACTGAAAAGAGTTTGGGTTGATCCAAACCAGGCAGTGCCCTGGAAAAGCTTGGTAATGGTACGAGTGCACATTGCTATTTTTGCAATGTGCTGTTGTAGACAGTAAGAGTAATTTATGATTTAACACACAGTTGTGAAAACATTTTTGCTGTAGCTAGCTATCTAAACACTATGTATTTGCAGCTGATAAGGTTTTAATTCTCTTTTCTCGCCCCATGTCTGGTCCTCCCTTTCTCCATGCATTGGCTTTCCCTCAATTTGGTAAAGATTTATCTTGGTCTCATCTGTCCATAAAACTTTGTTCCAGAACTCTTCTGGCTCTGCTAGGGGGATTATTTTTTGGAGAGTGTAGTCTTTATCTCAAAGTCTTGGTGTATGTTGGCTTGTGATATTTTCACCCATGCTTTCTGGGGACTGCTGGTAATGTCAGTGACCATTGTTTTAGCATTTTTCTTCACAGCTGTAATCACCTCCAGTTGTCTGCATTGTACTGTTTTTTTTTTTGTTTGTTTGTTTTTTTAGTTTTTTTTTATGACTTTTCAAACTGCAGCACTTTATATAGCCAGTTTACATGCTATCCTTCTGAAATAATTCTGTTCTGTCACCATGGAGTTGAGTCAGGTTTCAGGCACTGTTCTCTGGTCTTCATGAGGGTACTGTATGCCAAATGCAATCTCCAGAGATGAAGGTTAAAGCAAAGACTACACATTCATTGCTCTTCTATGGTCAGTTCAGCTTTATGCGTAAATATGTTGATTATAAAGCATATCTAAAGCCTTCATGAACAGGACATAATGGCTTCTTAAATCATGCATGAAGTGAAACATAACACCTTCTTATGCAACACATTATACCAAATGTGACAACTAAATAGGTATAGTGTGTTGCGTAAGAAGGTGTTTTGTCTCCTTTTATGAAGTATGACTTTTGCTTATGTTTGGTTTAAGAAACCATTGTGGCATGTGTATGAAGGCTTTACATATGATTTATAAAGCCTTTATAAGCAATTGGACAGACAACAGACAAGCATTGTTGCCTGTCCAATTTTATTTGTGTTTTGCTTTTTGCAGAAGGCTGTCACAAATGTGTGAAGAATCCATGCAAAATAAACATATCAGCAACAGTTAGCACCCATCAGTCATCTGTCAACTAATTTTGCAGTGCAGAAACTCAACACAAAAACAGCTGTTTCTGTAAAGTGGTAAAATAGGTATGCATGTCATCCCATGGCATAAAATCAAAGCTCTTTGCTTGTATTTTCTGTCTCATTCATGTTTTGATTGCAAATCCAAATGCATGAAGTACATATGAAAAATAACGAATGTCACTGTACCAGAACCATACTTTCTTTTAGTTTTTTTAGCACACTGTCCTTGAAAATCAACAATAAATGGCTTGCAGTTAAACAAACAAAAGATTATGGTTTCGGAATGGCCTTCACCATCCCCCGACGTGAATGTTATTGAATATCTGTGGGGAGACCTCAAACATGCAGTGCATGCAAGAAGATCTAATCATATTTTTGAACCCGAATGATTTTGCAAGGTAGAGTTGGAGAAAAAAAATCATACTACAATATAAGAGATGTTTTGAAGCTAATTTCTGAGTGACAGGGTGCACAAACATTTTCACACGCCACATTTACTGTTTTATTAGTTTAAATCTGCTAAATTCAGCAAATACATTTTATATATAAAGCAATTGTGCGTTAAAATGTATAGAATAGAAATATGTCATGTTAAAGTTTACTCCCTGCAAATGTTGTATTAACTTGCTTTCGCTTCAACAAATCAGTAGAGTATGCAATTTTATCAGGGGAGCCCAAAGATGTACGCACGCAAGCAGCCCTCCTCAGATCCTGCCTTTCGCTTCTTTCTGGATGCTAGTCCTCATGAGCATGCATTTGGTTTTGTTGGTTCAGCTCGGTTTGTTTGAATGAATTGCCCTTGCTCTTAAAATGGCTAATTGCGTGTGATTGAGTCCAGGGCATAGTTGGCTGCGTCAGTCCTTTACTGCAGCAGACTCAATGGGAAGACTCTTCCACAGTGAATGCCCCTTTGATTTTCCCCCTGTAATCAATTCACACTGCTGTCATTGACATTCCACACTGGAGAGAAGTGGAGTCTGCCTGCACGGTGTGAGAGGAGCTGGCTGTTACCTCCACAATAGTCTGTCTCAGCAGGGTACAGATTTTATTTTTTCATTTTTTCTCTAATCACACTCTTGCTTTTGTTAATGTACAGTCAAAGTCAGACTTTGTCCTCCACCCATTCTGACATTTTACCAGCAAACAGACTTGCTTAAATGGATTTGAGGGTGGGGAATGAATATGCGGCTGAGAGACAAGGATATGAGTGTTCTTGTTGAGCCAGTAGGGGGCAGTCTGCCTGTTGGATTTCAGAGGCACTGATCTTGAGAATTTAACTCTATTTCAGATCTAACTGCTGTTTATTATGGATCATATGGTGATTAGCAGAAGGAGAGCAGGTATTCCCTGGTGTCTTAGAGACTCCCACTCTCCCTGTGCCTGCTCAACCCACCGCTCATTACTTTAGGAAAATGAATGCCTCTTTCTTCACCTTATTTCATGTTTGACGAGCATTGTGCGGAACATACACTCAGTGAGCACTTTATTACGTATTTATTAGACTTATTTTTCATGTCTTCTGCTTCCGTAGCTTATCCACGTCTTGTGCGTCCAGAGACGCATGCCGCTGTTGTGATGTGTGGTTTTTTCCGTTTCTGTCAGCCTCGAGCACTCTCGTCCCCACTCCTCTGACCTCTCTCATTAATGACACGTTTCTGGCCCACGGAACTGCTGCTTTTCTCTTTTTTTCCCCACACCATTCTCTGCAAAATCTAGAGACTGTTGTGCTTGAAAATTCCAGGAGATCAGCGGTTGATGAGATACTCAAAACACCGTGTCTGGCACCAACAATCATTTGACGGCCAAAGTCACAGATCATATTTTTTTGCCATTCTGACATCTGGTATGAATAACAGCTGAACCTCTTGATCACATCTTTTATGCATTTAATGCTGCCACATGATTGGCTGATTAAATATTTTCATTAACAAGCTGATATACAGGTCTACCTAAAAAAGGGAGTGTATATCATAGTGGCATTTCTTTACTCTAACACAACTTGGATTTCATATACTGTTTATGATATACTACAGTGATGATTGTATGTCAGCTATGGGGGCAACCTATAGCTTGGCAGCTAAGTTGCTTGACTGGGACCCAGAAGGTTGGTGGTTCAAAGCCCAGTGTAATCACAATAAGCAGTGGGGCCCTTGACCTCACATTGCTCCAGGGGGTATTGGCCCCTGCTTGATCAAATCAACTTTCAAAGTTGCTACGGATAAAATTGTCTGCTAAATAACATTTGATCCTTGATATACTGTAATTTTAATTTGATATCTGCGGTATAGTAGAATATTAATTTGATATCTATGACTAGATTGTATTTTATCAATTCTCTGTTGGTCAGTTGACCCCTGTTTGGTCAAGGCTGCTATATACTGTATATAGTATATGATTAATATTTCATTATGTTGCATATTTTATTAAGGGTATTCCAGTCTGTAAATTGGGAACTCTTTTATAACTAGTAGATTGATTTAATTAGAGTGCATACCATGTCATATTTTATTTGAAGTGTTCAAATTAATAAAAAATGAAAAACCAGATTTGAAAGGCAATTACATTTTCTCAGATCCTTCCGAATTAGCTTTGAAGCTTTTAACTGGCATAATGATATCAAGATCTGTATCTCGTCAAATATATAAGGCATAAGGCAAGATATTTTGCTGCAGTTTTTGGATGTTTGTACACCATCCTATCAACATCTACTGTTCAAAACATCAATTTGAAATCACTTCAGATTAGCCTTCTTGAAAAATTTGCAGTTAAACATGGCTCCAACATTCCGAGCTTTGTTCAGCCGAGTTGAACCTGCTCACATTCGACCATAACTCCTGTTTAACAAGTCCAGCAGGAGCCCGTAGCATTTAGCTATACCTATCACTTAGAATCAAGTGCTTTCCCTTTCCCATTTTAGAAAGTTTTGTTTCATTTTTTTTCAGTTTATCACACTCTGATTGCGAGTTCCAAAGCAAAACTGTAGCCTTAATCTTAGCTGCTGTATGTGTGGCGATGTGCAGGTAAATGGTAAATGGACTGTGTTAATATAGCCTCTCATTCACCCATTCGCACTTGTTTGGAACAATTGGCGTTTAGGTGTCTTGCTCAGGGACACTTTGACACCATCAGCGGGAATGGATGGAGTAGGAACTAGCCCAGGCCTGTGAGGACATGGTCATACATCCATAAGCGAGGCCAGAACTGGAGCAGGAGAGCTGCTGTCACACATTACAATCCTCCTTTATTTCAGGCAGAGAGGACGGATGCGAGTCAGGTGATTCTGTGTTCTGTCCGGTCGACAGGGCTTGAGATTTGCTGGCGTTTGGATGTGCATGCAGACGCTAGCGGAGATCATTGCCGTAAAAACACAGCACCTCGTGATCAGGTGGCCTGGCCTGGATGTTTCCGGGGGGGGATAGCTAATGGAGCGGAATATTACGGCCAGAAACAGACAGGAGGATCGGAGGCTTAGGAATATGTGAGGATTGGAGGTATCGGGTCATTGGAGGCGCTCGGGGTGAAGGTGAATAGGCGTTACATCATTTTAATGTGTGAATTTTGACCTACACCACTTATCTCTGATTATATTTCTGACCTCCTGCTGCGAGCTGTTTAAAAAAGAATGAAAGCAGAGGAGAGAAAGAAAAAGCTGTAGAAATCCATTCACATGTAAACGGATGATCGATTCAGCCGTGATGACTCTATTCCCAATCTTTTTATGCCCTCCGAGATTATTACACGCCCCTCGTTCACTCCCCTGAAGAGAATTTCCTGGAGTTATTGATTAGGAAGAACTGTCCATGTAGATACCGAAGGAGCAACCACTGCCTGACATCAAATGGCTTGAGCAGACCCGGGTGCCCAACACAGAATGCTGCCAGCTCAGCACTTAGATTAGTGTCAGTGGACCAATGCCACTGCAGCTAATCAATAGATTGAGTTCCACGGGTCTATTCAGTGCCGGTGTGGTTCTGTTTCTGTAATGCAAGGAGAGGAGACGTCACAAGCAATCACAGTACTCATCGCACTGGTCCTGAATATGGTGCTGGAGAACTACAGGGTCAGCTGGCTGTTGTTTTCACCTTAAAATCAGCTCAGAATTCAGATGCATGCATGCACACGCACACATACACACACACACACACACACGCAGGAATTATTTGGCCCCCTGATTTTGGTAAACAGATTATATCGACTGTAATTCTGTCATTCAGTCACACCATTGATATAAAGTCTAAGTCATGTTGTTCAGGCATAAAAAATTATATTGTTGATTTATGTGAATCAGCTAGAGTGGTAATTTAATGCTTTCATATTACCCACAATTGACCACTGAATTATGGACACATTTTTATGCCTATTGATAATAAATATGTATCATTTGTTTTTATTGATATCATTATGGTCACCATGTAATTATAGCCAGTTATCTTGACTTCAGGTATGAAAAGCACTCATAAAACGCACTCATAAAAAACATTAAAAGTGCAGGGTACCATTTATAAGCCAAGAAACTACAAACTATAAACAGAAACAGAAACAGAAACTATAAAACAAAAGTATTGCGGCAGTGACACATTTTTGTTTTGTTTTGTTTTGCTCTATATTCCACCACATTGGATTTGAAATTAAACAATGAAAATATTTTTTTTATTCCCATCAAATAATAATTGACAAGGTTATTGTGCAGACTGGCAGCTTTAATTTGGGGGTATTTACTTCCATATCAGGTGGCCATCCATGTATGAATCACAGGCCTTTTGTATACATAGTTCTCCTCTAGTCTAGGGGAGAATTTGTAATGGGACAGGATCTGACATGAAGCCATCATATTTAGCACTTGGTTGCAAATCCTTTGATGCATTCCATGACTACCTGATGGTTGTAACGCCATCACCATTTCTTTACAGATCACCCATAATGGGTGGAAATAACTAAAATTTAACCTCATTCGCATCATTTTATTTCAAATTCCTGAGTGCTGGAGTGTAGAGGCAAAACAATATCCTGTATTTTCTATGTATAGTCAGTCAGTTTTCATTCAACTTTGTTTGCTTGGATGAGATATAAATCCCCCCAAAAATCCTCAAATTGACTGACAGTAGTTGAGAGTTTCAAGTATAGCCTAATGGCACACCTAGAATGTGGGATTTGAAGTAGTCCTCTCTCACGCCCTTGCAGAAAGTGTCATGTGATTGTTTTCGTTTGTAAACTCTTCATTTCTACTAATTGGTCAATGTAAGTTCCTGTGATGCACCTGCACAAATCAGCATGGTCCACTGACCTCAAAACAAAGCTTTTTTGTTATTTTGTTGTTTTTTTTTGTTAAAATTTATGTTATTGCCCTTAGTATTTTGTATATGCCATACACTCAAAAGTGCAGGTTTTTCTAAATCCTCTAAATCTAAATGCATTTGTAACTAGAAACGTTGTTACTCATTTCTGCAAATGTTTGTGTGTTTGTGCTCAGAAACCCAGACGTGATGGCCAAACACAGTTTGGTGCCATTGCACAATGTTGAGTCATGTCCAAACCCTGCTCCCCAGTGCCGGAACAGAGCCATTAACTCAATTCTGAAGAGATCCAAGAGCAACTGCAACACAAACAATGAAATCTGGCTGTATTTTCACATTTCCTACCTCACATTGTGTGGCTTCCACAAAATGTCTGGTCATTGTTGAAGTAAAATCAAGTACAATGTTTTCAACAAACACAATTAAATAGGCTACCCTTGCAACTTGATAAAAAGTTATTTTTACTGGGAAAACTTTTAGGCACATTATATGACGGCAATAAAATGTAGGCTTTAAATCTCAGAAAGCACTCAGAAAATTAACTTGAAAATTAACTTGTGTGATTAGATTAAACAACTTTAAAATGGTAACTTTTAAATGAACTCTTTTGCAAATCATATTAAGTGAGCAGCATGTGGTAATCATCTCTTAGCAACAATAGATGGTTTAAAGCAGATGCGGTCGCGTTAACCTCATTCCATTTCCGTTGGCAGAATTCAGGCCAACCCTTTCTCAGAGAATGTCAGCAGGTTTATAGCCTTCAGATTCATTCTAAGAGCACACACAGCTTTGAGATGTGAGAAATATCACGAGGCTTCTTGACAAGATGTCACAATCACACTTTGTGTGCTTGCTGTCCATAAACTGTAAATCCTTTGGATATGATTTATGAAATATGTCAGGATATTCATGGTAGGCACCTGGCACATTGACAAGTCCACACTCAAAAGAAATGGAAACCAACCGTGAATTGCATTCTCCTATACATACACAGCATCATCAGTGACACGTCTACAATTAAAACTTCATTGAACCAGGATGCCTTTTGTGAGAGTCCCGAATTGACTGGGTGACATGTGTTGTGTAGAATAAGCTGAACTACTTGCACTCATACCTTTGGATTCAGTTTAAGTGGAGTAATCAGGAATCAGCGGCATGCCACAGAGACAGAATCCAAACATCATTTCATTGGTAATTACTGCCGTCAGTTTTCCTTTCATATGCCGAGTGCTTTTTAGCCTCTGTTTCCGGATGTCAGAACATTTGGTGAGAGATTATTTGATTAAACAATGTGTTCTCAGCGGAGGAAACTCATTGCAGGCTTGTTTTCTGAATAGACCTTGCGCAGTGGTATTATTACATCTCTGAAGAGGTGTTTTTTGTGTGCTTTGTGACCGAAGCAAGGCAAACTATTAGCTGGTCCTTTCTGAGCAGCTGGAAGGCATTTTCTCATTAAAATAATTGCAGAAAGTTTTGAGAGCCCCTTCCTGTGTGCGGATTCCTCCTGTGCCGCATTGCTGAGATGGAGAGGGCTCTTCACATCACCACCCACTGTCACATTTCTCCAGTGGCAAACCTACACAAACGCTACACTTCTGTTATCCTCTGCTCAAGCAGATGTTTGACGACTGCCTGTGGCTTATCATCTGCTATCTCATTACTTCAGCAGGCCGTAGGACAGGGTCAGTAGGTTATGGGACATGATCAGTATGTTATTTTACATGATCAGCAGGCTCCAGGACATGAGCAGTCAGTACTTGGACAGGATCAGCAGGTTCTAGGACAGGATCAGCAGGTTCTATTACCTGATCGGTGGGTTCCAGGACAGGATCAGCAGGTTCTAGGACAAATAAGCATGGTCCTAGGAAAGGGTCGGCAGGTTCTCGGACAGGACCAGCAGGTTCTGGGACTCGATCAACAAACATAATTTATTATTTAACTGATGATTTTATTCAAAGCAACTTCCAGTTGATTCTTCAGCCAGGAGGTAGAACTAATTTGTGAAGTCAGCTGGCTGAGTTCATCCAGTAGATGAACAGGGGAGGCCTTTTACTTTCTGACCCTGGGACTTTCCACCTCTGGGATCAGCAGGTTCTGGGACAGGACAGACAGATCCAATGCTTCCCAATGAACAAAAAGCCTGGTGGGAACAGCAATGCTCTGAATACAATGGTCAACAGCAGTGAGTGAGTGGGCTATTGGGCTAGCACATAGGATCTCCATCCCTGAGGTTCAGTGCCACATCCATTCTCCTGGACAGGACCGGTATCCAGGAGGTGATGTCCGACAGGCTTCTGAGAAGCTTCCACAGACCTGCACCTCTACTCTGAAAAGTAGTATCATCTGCTTTGGCAGGAGCAGAGAGAGGGAGAGAGAGAGAGTCTCATCCGCTTTAACAGGAGGAGAGAGACTCATCTGCTTTGACAGGAGGAGAGAGAGAGATAATCTCATCTGCTTTAACAGGAGAGAGAGTGTCTCATCCACTTTGAATGGAGAGAGAGAGAGAGAGTCTCATCCGCTTTATCAGGAGGAGAGGGAGTCTCGTCCGCTTTAACAGGAAGAGAGACTCATCTGCTTTGACAGGAGGAGAGAGAGAGAGAGAGAGAGAGAGAGAGAGAGAGGCAGTCAGCAGCGTTCCTACAGTACCTCCTCCACCCTCAGCTGTCACTGTCACCATGGAATCAAATCCCGCCTTTGTGGTCCTCTCAGTGATCATATCATCAAGCTTCATCCGAGTCCCTCCTGCCTGAATCATAGGCGAGAGGCAGGAATCCTCTTTCTAAGCAGTCATGTTTACTCCAACAAACCAGAGCAGATCACAACGCCCACAATGCAGCCATCTCTCTTCAACACAGATACAACACAAGCAGTGCATTTATCTATAAAACCTTGCAGGGTAGTGTGAGAACCTAAAGAAAACCATGAGAGTAGCGAACAGAACAACATGAACATTGTCCCTGAATATTTGAGATTTCACATGCACAGGCAATAGCAAGCAATGTCTGGCTGTTATATAAATCTGAACACTAAATCTGATAAATGTTCTTGGAATCTGCTAAATAACACATTCGTTTTCGGAGTTAACAGCCAGCTATTAGACTTGGCATAGGTGTGAAAATTGAGTTAATTAGGCAAACCTTCTTCAGAGGATTTCTCCTTTGATACTCCATATCAACACCTGATTCTCCCTATGAACACGTATTTACATCATTACTGCAAAGCAACAAAGAGAACATCCTTTTCTGCGTTTGGACGGGTGGCGCATTGTGCTTTACCCTCCACAGGGAAGAAAGGGGCGCTGCAGCTTGTCGATCAATACAGTGTGAACCAATCCCTGCAGGCTTCGTAATTTAAGTACAGTGTGAACCAATCACTGCCGACCTCATAATGTATGTATAGTGTAACCCAATCACTGCAGGCTTCTTCATTTAAGTACAGTGTGAACCAATCACTGCTGAAAAAAGCATTTGTGCTTGAATTGCAGTGTACATCTTTGAGAACAAGATGGAAATGTAATCATTTTCATTTGCATTATGACAGCAAAGACGTTTGGCAAATAAATGCTGATGTATTATATGATACATTAATTACCTTCCAAAGCTTATGATTGCATTTACATTAACCAATTAAAATTAATATTGAAATTTTGGCAGGTTTAGAATAGAATATCTACATAGCTGTATAAATGCATTGTATGTGAAATATAAGCTATTTATGTCACTCTGGGTGAGATAATTTGCTCAATGCCTGAATGTAACGGGATGTAATATGATCCAAATAAATATACACACTCAGTAAGTACTTTATTAGGTTTTTATTAGACTTATTTTTTTAGACTTATAATGTCTTCTGCAGCAGTATCCTAGGTGTTCAGAGATGCTCTTCTGCATACTACTGTTGTAATGTGTGGTTATTTGTGGTTATGTGGTCACCTTACTGTCAGCTTCGACCAGTCTGGCCCTTCTCCTCTGACCTCTCTCAATAACAACGTGTTCCTGCTGCAGAAATGCTGCTCACTGGATGTTTTTCACACCATTCTCAGCAAACTCTAGAGACTGTTGTATGTGACAATCAAATCAGCAGTTTCTGACATACTCAAACCACCCTTTCTGGCACCAACAATCATTCCACAGTCAAATTTGCTTAGATCCCATTTTTCCCCTTTCTGGCATTTAGTCTGAGAAACCATTGAGCCTTTTGACCATGTCTACATGCTTTTATGCATTTAGTTGCTGCCACATGATCGGCTGACTAATATTAGCATTAACAAGCTGGTCTACAGGTCTACGTAATAAAGTGATCACTGAGTGTAGATTAAAATTAAATGGCACTTTCTTTGCTTAAAAATGATTGGAATTCTAATTCATGGTCTGTTCTCTGTTCTGGAATCATGCCATGAATTACGGTTCTTAATGTGAATTTTTTGAAATTTCAAATGTAACAGTTATTATTTATATGCTTTCTGTGACATATTATGGGGTGTGAAATGTGAGGGTGTAAGTGCATCCCCTTCAAATGGACGACAAATACAATATAATAACTTATTTGCATTGTTTCCATGTATATTTAACACATTAACTTTAACCCTAAGAAATAAAGCCTGTAACAATTGTGAACAGGGTCTTGTAGAATGCTATTTCAAAATAATAATAATGATATATGAATTGATAATAATAACAAAAGTCACTCATTGTATGTGGGGCATGGTTTTGCCCATATTTGAGGCAAACAAGCTCGGTGCCTCTGCCATATTAATAGGCAAAGTATAATGCTCTTTACAACATTATGCACTTATACATTTTTTTTCCTGCCATTTTAAAGGAAACATACACGCTGTATGAATGTCATTAAATGCCAAAGCATAACGCAGAGATACCTGCAGATGATTGGCAGGCCTGTCGGTATTGATAGGTACGTTTTGACCCCAGTTGTAATTCTTGAGAAATGAAGGGAATGGATTTGTTCCACTGCTTGGTGAAAAGATATCCTTTGAGCAGAAGATGAGTGTCACAGCATGCTGACAGAAGGCTCTGACATTGAAAAGTAGATACAACAATGTGCTAATGCACGACTGTTCCTAAACTGAGCTGTAACAATTCACAGACCATGGAATTTTGTTAACACATGTACATGTCTGTATTAGGCTTATTTCTGTGGCATATATTGACTTACAGTTTAGATAAAAGATTGATTTTTGTAATGGAGCTTGAACAAAAAAAAAGAGAAAAAACATATAAATCATTGGAGGTTTAGAAAAACTGCAGCCAAGTACTCATCCGTGTGTTCAACAACTAAAGCTCTGAAATGTCACAGAATACTTGGCATTGTCAATACAGTTGGATAGGTCAGATGATTCTTTTCCAGAAATAAGAAGTAGAAAGAAATTTCACAATAGCTGGTTTTTGGTTATGCATTTTGTTTTACTTTATTGTAGATTATAACACAATTATTACTTATTTCTATTTTGGATACTGCCATTTGTCAACCAAATGGCAGTATCCATTTTATTGTTAAAGGTTCGTTTTTTCCACAAGTGTAATCATTCTTTCTTGTTTTTTGCAAAACGGCAAAGGAATTGTTCTCGATTTCTGTACAACCATGCTAGCTAATGGAAGTTGAGATTACATACTACACTGTTCTGTAAATAAATTAATGAAATTGAGTAGAGCCATCATTTGTGACTCCAGGCCTGCCCTGTGCGATCAGAGCTGCAGCAGGGTTTTTACATGTCTGCTGGTGTCACAGTATTTGGGCTGTAATGACCGGTGATGGGAGCGGGAGAGATTCACTAATGCAGGCCCGATGGGCCTCTTTGACAGAAGGGGTATAAAGTTTGCTGGTTGTCATGGGAACCGGTTTGAGGGCATGCTCACCTCCCCTCCTCTGCTCTTCAATAGCAGTTTTATCAGGGATGATTTGGGCTGAGGGGGGAGTGCGGTGACCCCTCTGAACCGCACCACTGAGCTACAAGTTTCCAATTTTTGTCAGGTGCCTTTCGCCTTTCTGGGGGAAAAAAAACGGAACAATCTCAATTTTCTATCAACCCTCTCTCTTTCTCTCTGCCTCTCTATCTCTCTCTCTTTCTCTCTATCTCTCTCCCCCCTCTCTCTCTTTCTTCAATACCCTTTTGTCAGTTTGAATTTAAAGTCGGTTGGGCAATACTGGGTGGATCTGTACAGTGAGGCTCCACATCCTGTGCTTCTACAGCACAGGGTCGTTAGATGAACAGAAAACCATTACATGGCCCATAATGTCCCACCGCCTGTGGATTCTGTCACTCTTACCTCACATTACAGCCACTTAGCAAATGCTGAGTAACATTGTAGGACTGTACAGAAATGTATTACAAAAGAACATTTAGCATTAATTTACACTTCAGCTGTCGACCTGTTCTTGCCATCGCTGGATAGGCTCCATCATCATTAGAGACCAGTGATCTGGTTCCCAATGCAGCCAATACAGGCCCAAGCCCCTACACTGCCTCCACCATGCTGGTCAGATGTAGCAGTATGCAATGGATCTGGAGCAGTGCCTCTCTTTCTCCACACTTTCACCTTTCCCCCACTCTGGAAAAGGTTTATCTTCGTATCATCTGTCCATTCGATGTGTTTACAGTACTTATATTTTCACTGTGAAGCCATGGAACTATGTTCTCTCTGATTTCCCTGTGAAATGTCAATTTTAATCACTCTCACCTCTGGTTCTGTTCCCATTGTGCACCCCGTTAATCTCATTAAGATTTTAAATACTTCAATAAAATCTATTTTCGCCACCCTTTTGTGCTGAACCTAAAGATAGTATCCCCTTAATTCAACAAAAAAATCCAATGTAATGGCGATGGAATTCAGCTTGTAACTCTCAGGCTAACAGTTTCCTTCCACAGTGCTTCAGGAAAATGGTTGTATAAATGAATTATATGTTATAAATTTAATCCACGTAATCACTCTGGATAAGTGCTTTTGCTGAAAGTAGTAGCTGTAAAATGAAAAGTAAAAGTTGTATAAAAGGAAATAAGAAGTTTTGGCTTCAGTTTCCTCAACCCCGTGCTCACAGAGGTCAGCTTCATAAAGGCTGAACATCCAGGAAGCAAGAAGTGGAATGAACTGAGATTAGGAGGGGGGCACTGGCTTGAGGTGGTTCTTTGTTTATGAAAAAGTCCTTTTTTACTTTGACATGTAATGGATGTACCCCTCTTTTGGGGGTCAGGTTTATGGCTCTGTGAATACCATAGACTTCCATAAGAAAAAAAAGACTAGTTTTATAACTGAAATGGGACTTCTGTGTTACCATAACATTCTGAAAATAATTGTGGCCTTGTCTGTGATTTAGTGGCGTTCATCTATTCAGTATTCACATGCACTCACTGCGATGGTTTTTCAGTTTGCATCTACTGCTCTGTGAATTTCTTCCATTTACAACTGAAAACCACGCCTGACATTGAGTGGGAAATGTCTTTCTCTGAAGAATGCATAGGGGCTGTAATGCACCACTCGATGGATGTACATTATTAACTGGAGGTCATGAAAGAGGTCTCTTAAACATAAAGCTAACATGGACGGAATTATGAATGTTAGGGTATGACATTCATTCTGTGGCATTTGAAGGATGCAATGATTCTGTGAATTGCTCCCTGGGTCAGAGTTTCTCATGTGTTGGCACTAACAGGATTCTGTTTAGGAAAACCAACAAGCGAAAAGCTGGCTTCATACTGACACAATACATTATAGTGTTATGCCTTCTGAAACACCCTCTTGGTTTATATCCCTTACACTGTATTATGTATTGGTAATACAGATAATCAGTGAGTAATGTTATTTGACAGATACTCTTAAGTCCAGCAAGGAATGGTAAATAACTGTTGGCCATCAGGAATGATAAATATCCACAATGCACCTAGTAGCATGCACACATTCTTTGTTAATCAGCAGAAGCTGACACACACAGGACAACCTGGATGGAAGTTAGCTTTCTTATATTGTAGAATAGATTCTGCATTGCAAACAAATAACTGCTTGACAATTCAGATTTATTTAGTAAAAGAAAAGAAGGAAAAAAGAAGCCTTCTCCAGCGTTGACCTGCAGTTTGGAAGAAGCAGGTGACGGAACAGAGATTCCTGCTGCTTTCATTAGCATTTAATTTCAATGAATAGCAATTAAGTCCAGTAAATAAAAGGTTCAGATTATTTCAATTACAGTATTTTCTTATCACTTTTCCAAATTACCGGTTTTGACAATGTGTTTGTATCTCAGAACCTCTGCCGTATAACTTCATATTTCAAGTAACTATCACAATAATTGACTGGAAGTATAGTCAAGTCGCTTTCCAGCGATGATGCTTATTAGTCCCTTAATGTAGCAGTTTGGGAGTTCTCTTCCTGAACCTGTCTCACCCCATTTAGCAGCCTAGTGCCTGCTGTAGCTCAAAGTCCCTTCTGGCCTTGAGAAAATATGCAAATGACATGGCTTGAGATTGTGATTTTAGCACCAGAGCCCATTTCTTTCTCAGCCTTCCTCAGGTCAATTAGTAAAAAAATAAATAAAGAAGTAAAAAAGGGAGAGATTTGAGCCTGAACCCATGTTCACTTTAATAAAAGAAGCTGGAGGTAAAGTTGACAGAAGAGGGACTGGTGAGTTAGAAGGACACATTAATCCTGGTGCCAGCACACACCCCCACACCCCCTCTGGATGAGAGCAGATGCGTTCTTATTAGTATTTGGAACGGGGGACATTAAATCACTGGCATCGCTGGCCATCATTCAAATACATTTTCTTACCGGCTCCTCAAAGATAGTCTTTTAACACCTTGATGGTCGAGCCCCGGTGCAGGCGGAGAGCAGGAGGAGTCTGACTAGCTCTCCCACGAGCCCTCTATTATTGGATAAAATAGCATAACTCTGTTCCAGCTCCGAATCAATAGCAGACCGTTTATCGCCCCCGCTGTCTTTCTTTATTTCTTTCTGCTGAATTTTGTCTGACTTTTCATCAGAGTCGGAGCAGGAGAGCGATATTCCACGGATTTCAATCGCCGGCGGATTCCAGCGACCCTCTAAAATGTAGTCAAATGCTATCTTCAGCTGTCACTTTTCATCAAGATGAAACGAGTCTCTCTTCTTCTTTTCCAAATAGGGTTTTAGGGAAAAATCATTTTGTTTTATTTTATTTTTGTTGACTTTCTGAAGATGATGTAAAGCAAGACTTCACTGAGATTTGAGTGAGAAACCCAATACAAATCCACAATAACATTGTCTTGTCGTCTCACAAATGGAAATTAATTTACTGCTGTCATTTTTATTTGCTACATGTCCCATTTGCTTTGATGTTTCTCTGTCAAGAATCCTCTTAAAAGAAAAAAAGTGCCTTTTTTTAAATTCAGTTCAAAGATAAACCATTATACATATTTAATTGTGCTATTAAAATTAAAATCCAGTATGATTTGTCTGTAGTCTGTGGGTCTGTGGAGAGCCAGAGGGTCCAGAGTCCTGTCCTATTATGCCTTTGTGATTCTGTACACATATTATGTCCTACATTGTGAGGACTGACATCACACACCTTTACCTTTGAGAAGGTCAGTGTTCTCCTCTGAAACAGAGCCCGACGTTTCAAAAGAAGCTAAAACATTCAAAGTTCGGCTATCATCCGATGACCCAGTCAGCCCAGGCCCCGCGCCGATCCCCATGACACCCGGATGGGCCGGGACCGCGGCCAGAGCATGACACCAGCCCGTCCGAGGCCTCACGGATCAGTGCTTCTGCACAGCTGCCTTGTCTGGGGACCTGTGTTATCTCTTTAATACCAATTTCCATTCCACCGTTGACACACGGTTGGAATAACAAAAGAAACTAAAAAAAAAAAAAAAAAAAAAGGTTTGGCACAATATTGAATTTAGATTTTTGATATATGTATCGTTGTAGTTTTCCTTTAAACCCTCAGAGATCAGTTTAACCTGAGAGACTGCTCTCTCTGCCTGAGGCACGCCCCAGTCTCAGTGCTAATTCTTCCTCCTGCTGGAGCTTGTGCTGGGTTGTTATTCCAAGGTTGCTCTTGTTAATGACAGAATCTCATTTTCACATAGCTGGTATTACAGTAAGTATGTGTGTGAATCGCACAGGACTGATAACCCCATCCCTGTTCACACATACTGATGAATATTGCGAAGTGAATGGTCGTATAGATGTAAATGTTCTTCCAGCTGTTGATTTCACAGTTGAGACTTGTCACTGCCATACGGCTTTCACCCTGCTGGCAAACTTGTTCATTTGACTCGTATTTTAATGGCTTAGAGACACAGGAGACACAGTGAATGTGAATCTTAACCCAGTTTATGAACTAATTATATGTGAATAATTCAAAAATGTGAGCATTGGGTAAAATTATTTGATAACATTCCCTGATCATTTTATTCGGCATTTAATTCACAAGTGTATTACTGATAAAATCACTGTGGTTGAGGTCAATGTCAATACATATGACAATAAAAGATAATCTGAATGCGGACCATGAATGCGATACAGTTGGAGTTATATGAATATGTCATGACTTTCATTCTTCATGCTGCATCTTACTCGGTCACATGAGGTAATGCATATTCAGATTTTTTTTTTTTTCAGATATGTATTGACATTGAACTCATCTCTCACTCTCTTTTTCTTTCTCTCTCACTGCCTCTCTCTTTCTCATAAATAAATATTGTACATCGATGACAGATGTAGAATTACATCCAGTACATACCTGAAACAAAACGGCTCTGTAGTGATAGTATATCATTGTATATTATGCTATGATATGCATTGTATATTGTAATATTATATCCATCCATCCATCCATTATCTGAACCCGCTTATCCCGATCAGGGTCGCAGGGGGGCTGGAGCCTATCCCAGCATACATTGGGCGAAAGGCAGGAATACACCCTAGACAGGTCGCCAGTCCATCGCAGGGCACACGCACCATTCACTCACACACTCATGCCTACGGGCAATTTAGACTCTCCAATCAGCCTAACCTGCATGTCTTTGGACTGTGGGAGGAAACCGGAGTACCCGGAGGAAACCCACGCAGACACGGGGAGAACATGCAAACTCCGCACAGAGAGGCCCCGGCCGACGGGGATTCGAACCCAGGACCTCCTTGCTGTGAGGCGGCAGTGCTACCCACTGCACCATCCGTGCCGCCTGTAATATTATAGCATAGCATAATATAATATAGCATGTCATACCATAACACTGCATAATACCGTGTAGCACAGTTCCTATTCAGTTCTGTTTGAATACAGAGTGCAATAGGACTTCTATGGACTCTTAAATGTATTCATGATAGTTCACATGAAACATCTCACAGCAAAGCAGCTTTAATATGCTGAATGCGTAATATATTCAATAATGGTGCTGCAGAACATTCGGGTTCCTTTAACTTCCTCTTCTTACTAACTTTCTCTACTCATTGTAGCAAATTATAGCAATACAGCACCAGAGTTTAGCCCACCCTTCAGTGAGAGGGACAGTTCTCTATAAATTCTTGTTGGTTGTGATGTAAGCCTCTGGTCTAAGGCAATATGAAAGTGCAATGCTGTACTTTGAAAGTCATTTCTTCATTTTAAGGAGTGCAATTTGTGGTTATTGCACAGGCCTGGTCATTTGGGACTGTCACCGTGTAGCAGGGAGAAGAGATTTTGCCCGCAATGATGTCAGATACTCCACCATGGTCAGATATTACATTCCGACTGTTTCAGCTTAGCTGGGGCTTCATCCAACCAGTCCATTGCTTTGAATCTAAATATAATGCCAAGATGCTGAAAATATGACATCATTTGATTAATTTCCACGATCGTAGGTGTGCCCCTATAAAAATATGTCGAACAGTTCTTTGGTTTTCTATGTTTGAGGGTTATATGGTGTTTTGCGGGTCAGAAGATTGGGGTTTTGTTTGATATTAATGTGTAGAAATGGTTGTTGTGTGATGGTTAACATGATGCAAATCAGGTTTGTTGTATGATGTTTAAAAGGATGCGGATTGGGGATGTTGTGTGATGTTTAACAAGATGCAAATCGGGGTAGCTGTGTGATGAGAAAAAGAGTGAAAGTCAGGGTTGTTTTGTGATGTTTAACAGGATGAAATTCAGGGTTGTTGTGTGATGTGTAAGAGTGTTAAAGTCAGGGTTGTTGTGTGATTTCTAGCAGGGTGAACATCTGGGTTGTGTGATGTTTAACACGATGAAAATCTGGGGCATTGTGTGATGTTTAACAGGAGAAAAATGGCATGTGTTCTCAAACGCCTTGCTTTTTTCATGTGGCCGAGCTTTGATGTTCAGAAACAGTTTTGAATGGAGTTGTGTTCCAACAGAATGACTTTTAATACAGTTGTCTCTTGTTCAGTGACCTTGCTCTCTCCGCTGAATCTCAGGCTGAAGGAGCCGTCAGGAGTCTTTAACAATGCTTCATTAGTCTTTTGCAGCACGAGCTGTATGCCCATGATCCCTGTGAGACGCAGGCTGGTACTATCCCATATGAAGTAGTATGACTGATTTATTTTGTCGGTTGATTTCTAACGTGCTATAGCTAACTGATCAGTCGCCATTAAAATTCTGAAAAGGTGTGAAGGCGTTTTTGTTTGCGGGTCTGCTGGCTAACCATAATATAGTTGGAATCCATTTCACGCTAAAATAAGCTCGGTCTTGACACGTGTGCTTTTGCTGAAGATGCGCGCTGTTGATTGTTTTTCTGCTGCTTTATTGCATATGTATTGTTCTCTTCCAATTGTGAAAGACTGCTACATACTTGGATCCACACTAACGTTTGGATTCATTTACTGATGTGTAAAGGATTATGAATGTGATTATCCAATACATTACTCATACTCATACTTTTCCCGGAACAATTGCATGTAACACACATTGTCTCTATTTGCAAACAAACAAATAAATAAATTAAAACAAATAATTGTGTAATATAATAATAATAATAATAATAATAATAATAATAATAATAATAATAATAATAATATTTTATATATTCATTTATTTTATTAATGAAATAATTAATACAGGATAGGATTGACCAATTACTCACTGTAATGGATTGGGGGCTATATATCAGGTTCCATGTGTGGTGTGCAGGTGTTTGTGTTTACAGGGTGTGTGCTGCGCGTTTGAATCGGGCTGGTAGCTGTAATAATGGGCAGACCCAACCGGCAGAGTCATTTATCTGAGATTGTGTAAGCATTGATTAAAAGCTGTCTGTGCTCTCTGGTCAGGAGAGGGTGAGGGACTGCCCAGCAGCAGCCCTTCCCAGGCAGCGCTTCAGTGACATGCCGGTGATGAAATGGAAGTGGGCTTGTGAGGGTTTGATGGCCTGGGTGACACCATCGTCACACACATTTAACCTTCTGCAGTGCACAGGCCCGCTGCTTTTTCTTTACCGATGTGTCACCTTCTAATCCCATCAAGTTTTTATTGCCACTTAATCACTTGCATTGTTCTCCTGTCATGGTACACTTTCCTTTCAAGTGTTTTATAAACTCATTTTGCTTTAGCTATTACATATTCTGTGTTTTTCTTCTGCATCTGTATCTCAACTCAGTTATTTTTAAATGTTGCTTTTATACTGCCCTCATTTTTCAGATGTTTATTTTTCTCCCAAAAGGGCTCTGTGCTAGGAACATTGTTAAGCCGTTTAAACTGAATTTTGATTGACTGGGCCAAAATGTAACAAAAAAAAAAAAAACAATACTTTGTTCTGTATTGAGTCAACATTTGACTTTTACTTGCTTGCAATTGCTTTTGAAGTGTGGTCACAGACTTCAATGATCTCCAAAACCAATTATAAATTGAAAAGAAAATTATTTGTATTTTTAGTCAAAGTTAAGTATGTAGGTTGATTGAATCCTTGAGTGTATCTTTGGAAGATATTTGTAGAATTCCCCAGAACAGGAATGGACTGTGCACTGTATGTACCATATAAGAATAAGAATGAATCATTACATTGCAGAAACCCAAGCACTCACGAAAGGCAGAAAACACTGGAGCATTTCAATCCCGCCCTGAGTGTGTCAAAAGCATCCCTGAGCAAGACACCTAACCCCCAAATGCTCCTGATGAGCTGGTTGGTGCCTTGCAAGGCAGCCAATGGCCATTTGTGTGTGTGTGTGTATGAATAGGAAAATGAGAAGCATCAATTGGACAGTGCTTTGGATAAAGGCGCTATACAAATTCCAACCATTTACCATTTAGACTATTTGCCCAGGCATGTCCAACTCAAAAGACAATCAGTTGGAGTCCAGATCCCAGATCTCTGGGTACCCTTCTCCCTGTCACAGTGCCTGTTTGTACCACCCTGCTGGTGGCCCTTCCCAGTCTGGTCAGGAGTTTTCAGACAACCTCCCTACTCCTCTCCCATCCTCACCCCCTAACTCTCTTTCGTTAATGCAAGTTTTATGCTATTTCCCCCAGTTTTATGGTTTATTTATTCATGTTATTTATATGCATTGATGATTTGTAGTATGGTACTTGGTTAGCATAGTTAATTAGCATTTGCTCTTTAGTGATGCTACATTTATACTCACTGGTGGGGTGCATTTGTCTTGCACAGTATGCTGCTTGGCATACAAGTGTCTGTCAGATTAATGTAATGCCATGTTGATTTATTAGCTGTGTTGAAGGATACCTGAGATTGGCTGACGCAAGCGCAAAGGAAACAGGATTCAATCAATGTCGGTACTTAAGGTTAACTATAAATTGTGGTTAAGCAGAATTTTGAGTTTAAATGCAAGAAAAAATGAAGTCAAAGCTGACTGCAAATGTTAATTTAATCCTGTCTTGTTAGCGCATAAATGTGTTGTTTATGCCAAACCTGCCATTGTCATGAGAAATGAATCAGAGAGCATTCATAGCAATGTGTGGTCTCTTCAAATATACCAAAATGCCAAGAATACTTATTTGCCACCTATAGTGTCATTGTCCATTAACTGTATCCGGTGTTTTGTGATTTTATTCTCCTGACAGCAACTAACAGGTATTTTGTGTGAAAATATTGGCTAAATTCACTGAAGTAGTTAAAATCCACAATAAAATTAAGAGATGCAGAATTAGGCATTGCTATAAGCTGACCTCCTCCATAAAATGTTTCCATTCGAGAGTTTTTCCCTCCAATTCTGTAAAAAAGTCCTGGAACACGTGTGTTTATCCGTTGGTTTATGCAAATAACTGATAAATTGTATTTTAAATGGCTGGGGTACTTCAAAGCACAGGCAATACTGTCACACAAAAACTTTCTAAATGCAATTATTTCCATTCTGCTTGGCTGTGGGTCGGGGTTTATATTCAGCAGGAGAGGAGAATGCACATCGGTTGTAAGCGCAGAAGTCATTACGCTCTTTTTTAATCTTTGGGAAGAAATCTCTCCCCGGAGGGTGCTCTCTTCGCCTGGCGGCTGTCTCCGCTTTACCCAGCTTATTACTCCATTTTGTGTATCTCTGTCGGGGTCTTTCCCCGTCAGCGCAGAGAGAAATGTGACTGGCCTGGAGGAGAGGCACGGAGCAGGGCTCCCCGACTCTCAGTCATGCACAGTCTGAACACCTGAAGTGAATGTAATGATTTTATGACACGAGAGGGAGGATTGAAGCAGCTCATTTTCACGGGCTACCTGGTGAATACCTGGAATCCCGTCTTCAGTGAAAGGCCACGCATTCCGTCTTTCAGAAGCGTAATGCTCAACCTCAAAGCAGCATGGTTATGCTTTTCATGGGGAAATCCATTCATTTTCCACTCATACGAAGTCTCTGGTCTGCATGCTGTCTGCCTCCATGGGTGTAAGGTGTGCATTTATAGTTGTTAAGTCTTCTCCCTCTTTTATGCAGTTTTGGTTTTTATTTCTGTATTATTGATCATTCCTTAATATATGTAGTGTAAGCCTACACACTTTTTTAGCTGGAATGTGAGCTCATTTAGGGATACACCCTTTTTTAACGGGAATGTGAGCTCATTTAGGGATACACCCTTTTTTAACGGGAATGTGAGCTCATTTACGGATCTACAGGTTTTGTATTTACCAGGGCAACAGTACTGTGTGTTAATTTACAACCCCGCAAGTATTGCACAAGGAATCTGCTGCCCAGTCTAAACATTTTATTTCCTCTCCACTTTGATGTCGGGTACTCTGACAGCACAATGAAATTACAAACATCCAGATTTCTGGAATAATCTGCTATAGAAATGTATCCTTTATTTTGTGCATAAAAGAAACACTTGTTAGGTAGCATGAAAGGTCTTCTGGGCAATAGGTTTGTCAAACAGGCTGAATATAACTCTCCGGCATAAGTAGACCAAGTGCACTATAATTAAATCTATGTACTCTGTACTACACATGGTAACTGGTAAATGGCTGGCATTTATATAGCGCCTTTATCCAAAGCGCTTTCCAATTGATGCTTCACATTCACCCATCCATACACACACTCACACATACCAACGGCTGCCATGCAAGGCACCAACCAGCTCGACAGGAGCATTTGGGGGAGAGGTGACGTGCTCAGAGACACTTCAGCACACCCAGGACGGGATCACACCGGCAATCCTCCGACTGCCAGACGACCGCTCTTACCGCTTGAGTCAATGTCGCCCCTGGTACAGTTTGCTTCATTCTGGGAGTAGTCCACACTTTGATTGCTGGCATCTTTCTCATGAAGTCTATTTGAAATGCTGTGACTGAATTAGCCAGGAATGATCTATGCACATATTAAAGCACATATGCTCCAAAGTAGTATATCTTATAAATATTGGCACATATTTGCATAAATGAGGCCTGTTACGCCAGGTGCTGGGGAACATGGCCCTGTGCAAGTGTTCCTCAGCTTCATATGTCTACTCTTTCATATTTCATAAGTAAATTCACTACCGTTCAATATTCAGTTAACTACTGGCTAGTGATCTGGTTGCTTCTTCGTTTATGTGACACCTCACAAAGGACACAATTTAAATTAATGGAAAAACCCCAAATCCCAGAGATATTTCACCGTATTAAACGCTAATTTCACAAATCTAATCCCAGGCCCCTAGTTGACCCAGCCAATGAATAGTTGACCATGCAATAGAATACCACATAATATTAAATACTGTGCCTGTTTCATATTAATCTATGTGTCCTTTTCAGTCAGCAGTGATATAGAAACTGTAATTATTTCGGATCTAATACACTCAGTGAGAACTTTATTAGAAAGAGAGTGCAAAAGTGTTTGAGAGGAGAGGAGAGGGAAAGAGAGGAAAGAGGCAGTAAGAAGCAGTAAAGTCCTGCCCTCCTGTGGAAGAGAGGCTGACGGTCAATGTGTATTTCTGTTACTGGCTGTATTCAGCAGGTAAGGGGGCACACTGGAGCATCCAGTCTGTGTTTTTATTCTGTGACAGGCCGAGATCCGGCCAGGACTGGATTTTGGTACAAGGCAGACAGAATTTGGCATGAAACTTCTCCCTGCCCCTCAATGTATCTCCCTTCATTTTGATAAACCGCTTCTTCAGACAATTGCATCTGCTTGCCATAAAAAATGCTTTATTATAAAATCATATTTCTTCATTTCTGGCCAAAACAAATCAACCCAACTCTTGCTAATATGTAATTCTGTAAGACCTGGTAAAGTAAATGTCTCTGAGGTTCAGACTGTCTCCTGCTGATTGACATTTGCGCTCACACTTGGGATATCATGTGAAGACAATTTCCAATTTTGCTTTGATTCAGAAACATCAGTCATACGACTGTGTCTTCCTTTGCCATCCCAGTTTCATGGTGACAGACAGAAGCGTTTCCCCCTCTTTCAGAATGGCGCCTCACTTTTGTGTGTGAATGTAGAAATGGCCTCTGTGATTGTATTTTCAGTCCAGTGATGTTTTGCCCGCTGTCATTTCATAGGCAGTGACTGAATACTTGTCATCAGAAAACCATCTAAAATAACGTGAAGCGGAAATATATTCTCATATTCTGGCAAAATGGTGTATAACCCATTGTCATTATTATTATTATTATTAAAATTATTATCATTATTAATGATACCATTATTATTATTATTATAATTATTTTTATTATAATTATTATTTTTATTATTATTATTATTATTATTTATTATTATCATTATTAGTATTATTAGTATTATTATTAGTAGTAGTAGTTGTAGTAGTAGTAGTATGTACATTATATATTATATACTTTTCTCATGACCTCAGAGGTAAATATGTCTCCTCTCTGAGGCAGTGACTTTGGGCCTTGCTCCATAGTGTCACTGGCTGCAGTGATCATTGACAGAAGGAGATGTCATCAGCATTAGAAAGTCGGGAGTTTGAAAGGAGAGCATTTCCCCCGTCAAACACACCATTTCTGCAGAGTGAAGCTGCAGTGGATCTGTTTGATCAGATCAAAGATGACCTTCAGCTCCATCTTCAAAGGAGCTTTATAACTCACAGAGCACCTCAGTGCCTCTCCCTGGCTTCACAGCCTTCTTCCCCGCTCTACCTGAGTCCTGTCTGCTGTCAGAATCTCACAGTGTGAACACAATCTGTGCTCTTCTTTCCTCCAACGCCAATACCGCACAGCACGTGCACATAACAAGCTGTTATTAGTGCTAGCAATATTTAAGTTATTAAGGCACATTACTGTGAGTATTTGCAACACTTGTCGTTATTGTGCGAATCTTGTCCCCGGTGGCGAATTATGCATGAAATGCGCATACGTGTACCATAATTGAAATTGTTTTACTTGAATCAATAGGGAATACAAATCGAACCCTCCAGGATATGAAATGCTCAAAAACACCAAAAATGGTGTGGGCCTTTAATTATCAATCAAGTATACAATTTTAAATGATAAAAGAGAACATATTTTTTTGAAGGATCAAAATCTAGTTGACTGTCACACCTGAATGCAAGCGAATGTATTTAGTGGTATGAACAGTTCAGTTTACCCAAATGGTTTGCCTTGAATCAATTGTGTCCGGCATCTCTGTTCAAGTATAAACTGGTTTTATACTTATAAACATATAAGTATACTTTTTAGTCAAACTCATTCTTTACTTAATATAATTTACTTAATGGACTCATTCTATTTTTAAGTTCAGACCGCTCAATTCATTTACTAAAACTGCATTTAAGTCTTCCGATGCATACATTATTCATTTGCATGATGGATTGACATACTTTATTGATCCAAGTAAGCTAGAAGGCAAAACTAAAGCAGTCAGTCCAAAGCAACTTGTGGTACTGTTTAGAGTAGCACACAGTCGACCCAGTTATGTACAGCTGCTGCTATGTAAGGCATTACTAAATGACTGCTATTACAAAGACATTGTTTCTCATGAATACCACATTATACATACTGAAGCATGTTGACAGAAAGAGTCATTATCACATCCTAGAGTGGTCAAGGAGAGGGAATGGGGACAATGATGACCGCAACTTATCAGGAAAAAATTTTGTTTGTACGAGTAGGATAAACACAGACATAGTACTGTCCGTCTTTCCAAGGTGGACAGTGATGCTGCATATACAGTAATACTTGATTGCTGAGAAAAGGATATGAACCAGACTCTTAGGTTTGGATCCACAACAGTAAATGTTTATACTGCACATACTAACTAATAACGCTGGCTGCCAAATTTAGCCAATATCACAAACTCCCTTACTGGATGGGATTATGCGTGCAATGTGGGACTCCCATTTGAGGGATGCGGATATGTTTCTCGGCGAAGAAGTCCGGCCTGGAAAACTGGAGGGAATGAGTGTGGCCTCTTCGGTTAGCAGAGAGACGGCAACAGAAACCCACTCAGAGAGGACCTGGCGGGTCCTCAGAAGAGCGATAGATCCTGGCTCCAGTGGAAGGAAGCACAGACTAACTTCTATCCAATGGAAGTGTGCTGTGACCAGAAGAGAGCAGGGTTGTCATCAGTGTGTGGAGGTAGACATGGGCTCTGTTTTGTGGAGGGAGAGGCAGACGTATTTGGCATTACAGTGGCTGTGCATGGTGAAGGGGATCAGCCCTCCCTGGAGATCTTTCAGAGAGACGGGTGGGTGAACGGGTATCCTGGATTTAAGCTCATTGCAGATTATATTCCTATTTTGGGAGAGATAAAAGAACCAACACTGGACCACAACAAGAAACTGTGAATGCTAAAGATAACACAAAACCAGATAAACCTTGGCTTAGGCTGAAGGAAATGCCCCACATCAGCCATCATAACCCACAGACTGTGACCACACGGCTGTCCACGCAAGAAATGTACTGCTCTGGGAGTGAATGAAATGCAGGAATGGACACCCCAAAGTATACCACTCCCCTATACTCAAACACTACAGAGGCAGCAGAACCATGATCCTTGCTGAGCCCATTACCACAGACCACAGTGACCACCATGGCCACTGCAGTAGGAACAGCCCTCATAAATTAACATTAACATTACATTATGGTTATTCAGCTGACACAATTTACGGTTGATTAGAATAAGCAGGGGTAAATACCCCCTGGAGCTATGTGGGTTTAAGGGCCTTGCTCAAGGGCCCACCAGCTGCACTGATATTGCTGTGGCTACACTGGGGCTTGAGCCACAAACCTTCCGGATCCCAGTCTTGCACCTTAGCCATGAGGCTACATGCTGCCCCCTAATACAACAAGGACAGCCTGTTTCATAGCAGACATGTCAGGGAGATGGAGTGAGGAGGAGCTGCTAGCTGTGGAAGGGAGAGTTCCACCCGGCCTGTGTACTGCTACCCTGTAGCGGTACAGTCAGACCATTAGCCATTCCAGAGAATTATGATCAAGCCATTTCTCAGCCCCCCAAAAACACCACAACACATGCGGACACGATTACAAGGCCGCAGAGTCGGGCTTCGATAATGCTCCCAGAAACGTAAGCTGGACAGGGCATGCTCTGTCTCTCTGGGCTGGACAGAGGGGGCGCAGTAGAGCTGGAAGTACAGACATGATACTGTACCAGCTCCAGGCCGTACAGAGAGCTGCAGAACTGGAGCCTTGCCTGCCTGAGGTAAAAGAGCATGTCTCCTTAGAAGTAACCATGTTCTTCCACTGCACAGCTGAGCGCACAGAATTTACTTTCCTTCAGGGGCCAGAGAGCCTACCTGCAGCCCTCCCATCCGAAGTAATGTTGAGAATTCACACACACACACACACACACACACACACACACACACACACACACGGTGCGTGCTCTACACAGCAAAAGCCTGAGACCTCATGAAGCCCCAAAGCATCCCTGCCCTGTTTGTGTTTAATGACAGGGACTGTATGATCACATTGGATTACCTGGGTAAGGATAGAGAAGAGACTGCCCTGTTTGTGTTTAATGACAGGGACTGTATTATCACATTGGATTACCTGGGTAAGGATAGAGACTGCCCTGTTTGTGTTTATTGACAGGGACTGTATTATCACATTGGATTACCTGGGTAAGGATAGAGACTGCCCTGTTCGTGTTTATTGACAGGGACTGTATTATCACATTGGATTACCTGGGTAAGGATAGAGACTGCCCTGTTTGTGTTTATTGACAGGGACTGTATTATCACATTGGATTACCTGGGTAAGGATAGAGACTGCCCTGTTTGTGTTTAATGACAGGGACTATACGATCACATTGGATTACCTGGGGAAGGATAGAGACTGCTCTGTTTGTGTTTAATCAAACGGCCTGTATGGTCACGATGGATTTTCTGTCCAACTTCTGAGCGCTGGACCATTAAGGCAGCGGACAGATGAAAACTTTGATCCGAAAGCTGAAAGCTCACATTGCTCATTATGATGTTCCAGACATTGTCTACTCAGCCATGGGCTATTGGTGTTCACCTCAAGAGTTTATGACCTTCAGCAAAGCCTGGGACTTCAAACACACAATGTCTTCCTCAGGCTATCCGCAAAGCACTGGGGTAGTATAATCAGGCTGAATTCAGGAGAACCAGGCTGTCCCTGCCCCTGTAGTGATACCAGACCACAGGAATGCCACTTCACAAGATGGTGATGCTGCCATGGTACACAAGGACACCATCTAATGTCTCTATCCACACAAGACCCGGGCATCAAAGAAAGGCAACAGTGAAAAACAACCAAGATAGTTCTGGTTCTTATCCATGGAGGACAAGCACATTTAACAAGTCCTTAATCAAGCTGTGTCAGTCCAAAATAAGCATTGAAAAATGCATGAATCAAAAGTGTGAATATGGCACTGGGCTGAGACCACATTGGTAGCAAATAAAAAATTAAAAAAAACTTTGCAAAGGACAGCAACTACTGAAAATGTAGGGCAAATTCAATTTAACATAATGACCACAAATCTATTACACAGGAGACGAGATCAGAAAATGTGATAAAACACGTAGTTTGTGTTTAAAATGTGAAGTCTTTTGGGATTGTAAGTAAATCAGCAAGCTTTGGAAAGGATTCGAGATATGGTTATGAACAGTCTCCAGGAATAATGTAGTGCTTTCCCCATCTTTGTGTCGCTAATAACTCCTAGAAAAAGTTATTCTGTTCTTATCAGGGTTTATAAAAAAAAGTTATTCTAAAAAATCATATATAAAAACTGTACAACTGATAAAACTAGGAATGTCCTTCATTGCACCGAAGGACTCTATTGCATTGTACTACCCTTCCATGTTTTGTGCTGTTGCAGAAAGCCTCCTCTTATCATGGCATCTGATAAGGCAGTCAGCTCCACCCCTTTTACAGAGTGTGTGTGTGTGTGTGTGTGTGAGAGAGAGAGAGAGAGAGAGAGAGAGAGAGAGAAAAAAGGGGGGGTCTTTGTTACTGTGGCTCCCATGTGGTCTTTCCCCATTGATTATTAGCTCTTGGTGCAATAAATATACACTCAGTGAGCACTTCATGAGGTTGACCTGCACACCAGCTTGTCAATGCAATGATTTAATCAGCCAATCATGTGGCAGCAACAAAGTGCATAAAACCATGGTCAAGAGGTTCAGCTATGTCAGCTATGTTCAACTAAATGTCTGGATGGGGAAGAAATGTGATTAGGTGACTGACTCTAGGATGATTATTGGTGCCAGACAGGGTGGTTTGAGTATCTCAGAAACTGCTGCTTATCCCCTGGGATGTTTCTAGAGTTTGCAGAGAATGGTGCAGAAAACAAAAAAACATCCAGTGAGCAGCAGTTCTGTGGGAAATAACGTGTTTTTTAATGAGAGAGGTCCGAGGAGATGGGCCAGACTCTGACAGGAAGGCTAAGGTAAAGCAAATAACCACACATTACAACAGTGGTATGCAGAAGAGCATCTCTGAACACACAACACCTCAAACGTCCCTGTGGGTAGGCTACAGCAGCAGGAGACCAATAAGTCAAAATAATATGTTTAATAAATGCCTAGTAAAGTGCTCGCTGAGTGTATATCGTTACTCAAAAGTAACAGTAAAGTCAGTTAAATTATGAGATGGTTGTGTTCTACTACACCAGCTTTCCACTCTTCAGAACCACTGATCCACAAAGGATCTTTACATTTCAGTAGAACAGCCCTGGAAAGATTCTCTCTGAAGCCAAGCTGCTAATGACTGTAAAAAGCACATCCACTTCACTCATTCATTAGAGCCTGAGATGTGCTCTCCACCAACCCATGTGTGCAATTTCACAAAACTGCCACAACCGGTGCGTTTAAACACGTGTCAGCAAGCCTTTCAAAGCGGGGCGAGAACCGGAGTTTGCATTATTGAAACGGCGTGCCAAGAAGACAAAGGCCCGGTAATGTACATGAGAGAAAAGCATTCCTCCGCTCAGAGGAAATCTGTCTATTCATACTGATGGAATGCTATACAGCACAACTTCCCCGGCGACATTCAGCGCACACAGGTGTTTGCGTTCCCTCATTAACTGCCAATTTAGCACGATTGCGTTCGCTGAGGCTTTCACTTTCCTTATTAAACTTGCATGCACTATGCAATATTAATGCTAATCTCTATTTAAAAAAAATGATTTACTATGAACATGTGTCATAACAGATTAACGTTCAGCACTTAAATGTGGAATTTTATCAGGGCTTTATTTAAAGTAAATATAATTACATCATACTTATGGAATAATAATAGAGATATTTATACAGCTCTGCGTAAAAAGGACACTCAGCCAAGTGCTTTTCAGCAAAGAGAAGGAACAGCATAAATGGAAAGCAGTCTGGTTAGATAGTTGACAATGTTTTTGTTCATTTTTATTTTGCACCAAAAAATGATTCTGAAATAATGGATTATATTGTCCTAATGTGTCATAAATATTATGGTGTTCTGTGTCATATTTTGTCTGTTTTCTATATATTTTTATTACTGGGTGAAGGAGGCCATCGCAGTCAGGAAAACGTTACAATGAGATACACATGGTGGATTTCTCCAGCTAGCCTTATACAGTAGCACTCCCCCTCTCCCCCTCTCCCCCTGCCCCCTGCGCATGGCTGATTTCTCCAGCTTGCCGTATACAGTAGCACTCCCCCTCTCCCTCTCCCCCTCTCCATCTCCCCACTGCACATGGCTGATTTCTCCAGCTAGCCAAACAAGCTTTCCACTTACAGCCATTTTCACACACAAATGTGAGACAGTAATGACACATTTGTGTGTGAAAATGGCTGAAAGTGAAAAGCTTTTTTTTGGCAATGTTGTAATTAGATGATTAGATTAGAAAATAGTGTATTTGGCAGTATCATTGAATGATAATTGTGTTTGGCAAGGTGATTGGATGAAGATATTGTGTTTGGCAATGTGGTAAGATGGAAATATTTTGCTTTGCGTTGTGATTGGATAAAAATATTGTGTTTTGCATTGTGATTGGATAGCGAGTTGCTAAAGCTCCAAAGCTCTTCTTCGGCATAACCCGGACACCACGTTGTTGCAGACATGACTCGTAAGAACACAATCAAGACTTTGATTGCACCTGGACGCACTCTTTAACCATTGATGTCTGAGACTTCACTGATGACTGCAATCACAGGGGAAGAAGGAGAAATCTAACAATCAAAGACATACCAAACTGGTGTCTCTTAAGAGAACATGTTCCAGTCACCGCTGGAATGATGTTTATGGCAGGGGTAGATGTTTTTCATTCGGATTGTACTGCAGTAGCCATGTTCAGAGTGGGCTGGGCCTGAGTAACCCTCCTCTGACCCTACTCTGTGAGCTATGGACAGGGGCTCCAGGTCTGCTGAGTGAGGCAGTCTTGCTCCATTAGCTCTTACTATGACCCTGTAAATGGGTACAAACCAATTGGATTAAGTCTGATTATGAAAAAAGAGCAATCCTTATGGTCATTATATACATTGCGTTGTAGGAATTCGGCAGATGCTCTTATCCAGAGCGATGTACAACCAGTACATAACCATTACCATGAGACAATGGCATGGAAGCTACTTAGATAACAACAGTAATAATAATAATAATAATAATAATAATAATAATAATCATCATCATCATAATACTATAAAGCTGAGTGTATATATGAAATGAATAAATGAAAGTGATGAAGACAGCTGGGTTGCTGGTTAGTTCAGACTGTAAGTGCACGGCTGGGTGAACGGGTGGGTGGATGGATGGATGGCTGGCTGGATGGGTGGGTGGTGGTGAGCCCAGCCCGTGCCAGTGTTGACGGTGGCTGGCAGCCCAGCGGAGTGATGCGCGGTTGGCTCCAGCCTCGCCCAGCAAGGGAGGGTTTCCGCCAGCTGGGACGGCACATCGGCGCGCCCGGGCAGGTGCCAGCACGTCTGCCTGTCGAGATGCACGTGAAGCAGCTCCCTCAGTCTGCGAGAGCTCTGCGCGTGAACCGCGCAGCGATAAGAAGCGACAGCTGGCATCCTGCGCTCAGGAGGGCTCGCCTGCGTTCCCCCGGATCTGCCGCTGAGACCGTGACCATGAGCGCTCAGGCATAGGGGCAGTCCACACTGCGGAGAGACGGGGGGGAAGACATGTCAAATACGTTAGTAATATACTGCTGGATTTCACCATTTAGCCAATTACAGGCTGTAGGGAACTTCTGAGGTCTAGGAAAGATCAGATCAGGGATAAGGCTAACAATTAAATTGTGTGTGTGTGTGTGCGCGTGCATGCATGTGTGCGTGCGCTTGTGTCATGTTAGCGTGTGTGTGCGTGCATGTGTCTCTTTCAAACCCATCACAGGGTGCTCTGTTGTACGTTCTCCAGCTCTTCCTTGGCTCTGGGTTTCAGCTCTTTGTTCTTGCCCTGGTCTCTTGCCTTTTTTGTGTTATGGGCTCTGCTGGTTATTGATCATTTGTCTTGGCACAGGTTGTTCTGCCTATCAGTGGATTTGGCGATTTAATTGCTAATTGGTGTCTGATAATAATGAGCCAATAAAGATTTGATATGTGAGGTTTTAGCACTTTGTGCCACTTGTGGCCGGTATTCCAAGAGCCAAACGTATTTAACACTTAATTCTCACTTGCTTGACAAGGTGGCTTTGGGCCACATTGCAGTCCCTTTCTCCAAAAGCATGAAATTAAGCCTAAAAAAATGTACTTTGAGAAGATTTCAAGTCCAGAGCCCCAGATAATATAAAAAACTGTGTACAAATTATTCATGTAGAAATCTGATAGAAGGTACTCTGTGTCCTAGAGAAGTTTGGTAACTATGTTCTTTTCTTCTTTTTCCTCCCCTTCCTGGCTGATGGCTGGTCTTTCTTCACCAAACCTCTGGGTCACCAAAGGTACGTTAAATCAACACGCACTCTACATCTGCTGTACATTCTGTTACACAATTTGTAGACCCCCTGACAATATTGGTCTTTAAATAAATGCTGGACTGCATCCATTGATGTGGTTTAGAGGGGCACAGATGCTGGATGGAAGTGCATTTTTGTTCTTCAAGGATCAAATTTACCCTGAAAAGTACAGTAATGTTCTCTGTGGGTACAAATGAGTACTTTTTCCAAGCAAAAAGGGTACAAATTAATTATTTACTACTGGCTAGGGGTACAATTTTATGCATCTACTGTGTTGGGTACCGCCCAGCAACAAACAATTGTACCTTTTAAGCACTTTTCATACCTTTATTTCTGAGTGTAGAATAACAGATACTGGATTGTATCCATAGATGCTGTTTATAGGATTATAGATGCTGTATCGTATCCATAGATGCTGTTTATATGTTTGTAGATCCTCAATTATATCTATAGATGCCATTTATACGATTGTATCCATACTGTAGATATTGTTTATAGGATTGTAGATACTGGATTGTATCTATATATGCTGTTTATAGGATTGTAGATGCTGGATTGTGTCCATATACCTTGCATGTAAGAGCTCATTTTTTCCTGCAAATGCTAAACACTTTTTATTGAACATAATTACGAATTCCAACATAAAAATGTAATTGAAACAAGGCTCTGTTTCAGAAGGTTGTGACTTGAAGTCATATTGTACTCCATTGAGCTAACGGGACTGGCTGTCATTGTCAGATACACATAATGTCTGGGAAAATGAAGATGTTTACTTCGCCCATGGGACATTTTTAAGTGTGGTTCCCACCTCTCTTTTACTGCTTTGCAGTCTTTATGGGATTTGGCTCCCCAGTAACCCTCAGTGAAATTCACATCTTTGCAATAGTTTGCTGGTCGAACTCTGTTGATTAAGCCATTCTCCTGCAGGGCCTTCTTATAATGTTCACACGGATGTTTTTAATGGTACGCAATAAAGCAAATAAGTCACAGTTTTCTAACACAATGCACACTGGAATGAAGGCAAATGGAAATGTCTAATCAGGTGAAACACACGTATCCACGCATAAGTGCTTGTGCAAAGTAAATTACAATGTGTCATAACAAAGGTGCATACAATGGAGAGCCACTTTTTCCTTTACATTTTCCTACAATATCTGCTCTTTCTCATATTTATTGTTTTGCTCGTTATTCTTTCATAAGCCCATGAAATATGGAACAGGGGGCTCTCTCTTTCTCTCAATTTGTGAAGTTGTCCATTGAAAGTGGCAAACTCAGGACAGGGTGTCTTTGAAACAGGAGCAGTTTGTGCAGGTCCACATTCGGCTTTGGGCCACACTGCAGACCTGTTCTCCTGACGTGCTGGATCAAAAACGGGTCCAGGCATCCGCTTCTATGCAAGCTCCCTCCACAGCCCAGCGCACTAGACTGCTGGAGGAGCAGTTAGAATTAGATTACCTCTCTGGGGTATTTGCTGCAAAGAGCCATAGCATGTTTCCTCGTTTCTGCTGTGTATGATGTTACGCTTTCTCATGCACGTGTTGGGTTCAGTGACTAATGGCAACACTGGCCTGGCCTTTTTCCTGGCTTGTACAATAATCACAAGAAGTGTGCGTGTGGGTGTATGTATGTGTGTGTGTGTGTATGTGTGTGTGTGTGTGTGCATGAGTGCACATGGGTGTGTGTGTGTGTGTGTGTGTGTGTGTGTGTGTGTGTGTGTGTGTGTGTGTGTGTGTGTGCATGCATGTGAGAGAGCGAGAGAGAGGGGTAAATTCTACAAAATACGAAAAGAAAACCGTTCTCCTGCCAGTGGCAAATTTTCAACGATTTATTGCATTCTAACACACACAGGACCTGCACTCTGCATGCAGCAGCGCAGGTGAGAGTTTATATGGCCTCAGTGGCAGGACCATGCAGTGCACACAGTCCTGTGTGCATCTTACATTATTTATTAAAAGGCACTCAAGGTCACCTCCATCTTCCATAAGAGCCCATTACACAGCTGCAAGTGTGCCACTGCTGCCAAAGTTAAGTGTGCTGGTCAGGGGGTCCGCAATGGAGACTGACTGGTCAGGGGGTCCACAGGGGAGAGTGACTGGTCAGGGGTTGACATACAGATAAACCCGATCAGTTGCTGCTGTGTGTTTCTCATGTGAAAGGAATATGTTACAACTAGCCCATATTGTGCCAGGAGCTGCTCTTCTTGCCTGGTAGTAGAGACAGCGGTTGCATCTGAAATGCCCTCTGAGCACTATATCTCTAACCTAAACTGGGGTGACTGGCCAGATGTCTTGTCAGAGTGAGAATGTAGGACTATTGGACGGCTTTGCCACCAAGAGCCATTTAAAAACAATTTAAATTCTGCTGCTTTATTGGGACAGGAATAAATGCATTTCCACTAGTGGTTCAGCTCAATACATATCTTGCAGGAAATTTCAATGTTTGCATTTGCTTTTCACAAATAATATTCTAAAAGCATTAATTATGCAAAGCAACCATTTGGTTCCTGGTTTTACCCAGAAGTGCATATTCACAGAAAATCCCTAACAACAATTTGATTCTCATAATTTCCCAGCAGCTCTCAAACTTGAAGAGCTGGTCTTAGTTGCATGCTAATTTGCCTCGGTTAGAGCTCTTGAAAGTACAGAATTTTATGTACGGCAGGTGTTGTGCTTGTAACCGCGAGTGTACACAGTGGGGAAAAAAGGCATTAATGATGACTGTGCCCATGGCTGCCACAGAATAGGAGTGACAAGGGGTAGATGGACACCAGGGGGTCAGGTAAATCTGGAAGGTCTCCATGGGAGATGGATGGCCTGAAGATCAGAACTTGCACATCCACACATCCCCTCCACCTCCACCTGTCTTCCTTTACATCACTGTTGTCAGACACAAAGGCCTGAAACCACACTGATGAGACAACTGACTGAGATGGTCTTATGTTAGATTCAACCTATTCAGTCAAATTCTTTACACTGTACAGACTGCATTTTTTTTCTACAGAACACAGGAACAGTGTTATTTTTGGAATGAAGGTATGATTTTCTTTACAAATACAGCTACAGGGTCTTAGGCAATGTAGGTACAATGTTCTTCACACAAGGTGCAGTGTTCTTTCCAGAATAAAGATGTGCTGCATATGTTCTTTTTGGTGAGGGTATTCTAGTTATATTTTGATGTATTCTCTTAGTTATTGAAGATGCTCTCATTCTTTATGTTCATTGTTTGGCATCTGGCTGTAGTGATAAGTGTAGGCCACTATGAAATATTGTAATACCCAAGCCAAGAATCTTCCAGACTGATATGTTCCCGCATAACAAGCTGTCACAGGTGTACCTGCATGGTGTGCACCAGGTGTGCTTCTCAACGTCTCTGGGATAGTGAGGCCATCAGACCATGCTGTGCTCCTGTCTGCATGGAGCTGAACATCTGCTGGAGGGCAGTGTCAAGGTCCTTCCACGAGGCTCCAGCCCAACACAGTAGCATGCAGCGCCGTGTTCAGGGTCAGTGCGAACTGACACCATTGCGGAGGAGAGCAGAGTGTGGTTGTTGGGAACTGTGATGGTATTGCTGTTATTCACAGAATGGGTCATCAGCATTGTTTCATGTATTATTAGAGAGCAATTCTGCAAACTTGAGGTCCGGATTCATCCAACCTTTGTCCTAGACTTTGACTTGAAATAAATGCATTTGTTATTTTTCCCCTCAAGAGTTTGGTGAGTTAACTTTAGGGGATGCTGAACTCAGCTATAACACAACAGCACAGCCACGTAAATAAAAAAGGAAATAATGAATGTCTTTAGCTGTTGTGGTTTATGCTGCCCAATCTCTTCTCTGCGGGAAAGAAAACTATCACAATTTTCCCAGGGATTGAGCAACCCTCAAAAATAGAGTATCCTGAAGTGAGCTGGCACACCTGTGCACACTTGCCAAATTGTGTTCGTGCCAAAAATAGAAGCTGATGTTAATTTAATTTAAGGACATTTTTTTTATTGAATCAAAGCCAATGTTCTTGAAACAGACATTGTAAAATAAAGCCGGTTCTTCGTCGTCATGAATGTGTGTGTGTGCGTGTGTGTGTGTGTGTATATGTGTGTTTGTGTGCGTGTGTTTGTGTGTCCCCTCTATTCACCCAGTCTGGGGTGGTGAACATGTTGTGAGATAACAGGAGAGTGTACACTTCCTCAGCTGAGTGCTGTGTTCATTGTTGAGTGGAATATGAGTTCTCGGAGAGAGAGATAAGCAGCCTAGTCTTGCTGATGCCAGGTATTTTGCAGTTGTTGGCAGCTACAATTGGAGGAAACGCAAGACATACCAATTTCATCTAAAAAATACACCCCTTTCATAATGTAACATCCTTTTATTTAGTAATGGTTTCATAGATACCTGAACAGTACACTGAACAGAACCCTGCAGAACATTGCGGGTTTTCTGTCAAACAAAGGGATTCATTTATTGTTTGACCCAATAACTATGAAGCTACAGTACGATATACCTGCTCTCTGCTTCCATACACCAGCTCCACAGGTATTGCAGCTGTCTCTTGCTATGGCTTGTGTCCCCCTGATAACGGTCAGGGAGCTGGGCTTGGAGCGCAAAGCTACCCTCCCTAAATATGTTGCTACCCTACCCAAATAACTATCCAGCTGTATCCGTTACAGATACAGATACAGGTACAGATACTGGTTCAGATTCAGATAATATAACAATGACCAAAACAGCCAAATGATGCTCACGATTTCCCTACCATTAAAGCGTACCTAGTGCTAACCGTATATCTACAGCTGTATTCCACACCATACAGATACAGATACAGGTCCGGATACAAATACAAGTACTGCTACAGCTACAGATACAGTTCCAAACAGTCGGCAAGTCATTTTCTTTTCAGAATTATATTCAAACACACTGTGTATTAACAACATGGGTATTTAATTATAATTCTGTATTCACTGTTCTAGATAAATACTTGCATTAATGGTATATTAATTACTTTATGCTGCATGTTGACCCTGCTCTGAGCTCATGTGTTTGTGTGGATATGCTGGGGGCAAATTAAGATGTTGGCTGTCTCCAAATGAATAACTATCTTAATTTGTTGGTGAATAATGCAGTGATCAACATCAACAGGAAACTGCACAGTCCATTGCAGGAACAGGGCTTTCTAATGGAACGACCCATGTTTCCCTCCTCAAAAACAATGACATTACATGTTATTTAGCTGACACTTTTATCCAAAGCAACTTACAGTTAATTAGACTAAGCAGGGCACAGTTCCCCCTGGAGTATGTGGGGTTAAGGGCCTTGGCTACATCAGGGATTGAACCGCCAACCGTGCAGGTCCCAGGTATATACCTTAGCCAATAGGCTACCGGCTTGCTCCTATTACAGAATAACTTTTCATAGAGCATGGCTTCATCATGACAGAATCTCATTAAAGTAAAATAAAAATGAGACATAAAAAAAACTGAAAGCAAAGTTAGCAGTCTGTGCTCACAATCATATTTTATTAATGACATCAATTAATAAGATAAAAACAAACGGAGAGAAAGTGGAGAGAAAGTCGCAGCGCCTCTGAGAGGGACCGACTGTGCGCAGGCTTTGTTTCTCCGTCCCTCCGTTTCCGCTTCTCACACGAGCGTCGTCTTCATCTTATTTTCCCATCCTTCTCTGCACCCCCTTGTTATGTAAAGTGCACATAAATATTAATGATTTTTTTATTTGTGTTTTTTATTTCATGCTTATTTTCTCCTGTTTTTCGATGCTGGATTTGTCTGTGCAGATACGCTGCTGTTGATTCAGGGATAGAGGCAACCGCACGCTCTCCTATAAAACTGTGCTTGCTTTTTCTCTGCAATCCAGCAGTTAATCTCTGGGTCAGGATGTGCAGCTTGTGTAGCCTGGCTTCAGTTGTTCTTTTGGCCACAGGGTGTCGCTGGTGAGCGATGAGGTGTGAACAGCCCACTGACTAAAGTCCCTCGCTGCCTGGTGGACGTTGCATCAGTCTGCAGGGTGGCCTGCCACAGTCAACACTGGAATGGTGTGGATTCAATACCAGACCATGGGGCCCATCCACACACTGGAACAGGGCCTTAACAGATACCAGACCATAGGACACATCCACGCACTGGAACAGGACCATAATAGATTCCAGACCATAGGACATGTTCACACACTGGAGCAGAGCCTTTACAGATACCATAATGGACCTTGGGGTCCATCCATAAACTGGACCAATGCTTTAACAGGTACTAGCTGATCCACACAGTGAATTCAGAATAATCAGAATACTACCCAAGGAAGGAAATGGGGAAAGTTTTGAGCTTGTTTTCAGGGCAAATGCATTCAAATCCATCCATCCAAGAGCCTACACACTTATGTATTCACATTTGTAGTCAACCTGTATTTTCCAGAAATCCAAGAGTATTTTGAAGGGAATACTTTCAAAGCAAGTGATGATAATGTGAACATGGACTTTGTGCACTCTAACTGTTCAGATTAGACCAGCTCTTTAAACCCCACCACAGCTGTTCTTTAGAATACCATCACAAATCTTGTGTCTCGCTTTCTCGCAAAAAGAAATCCCAGGTTGCCCAAATTATTTTCTGTATGTGTGCATGCGTGTGTGAACGTGGGCGTGTGTGTGTGTTTGCATGAATGTGTGTGTGTGAGTGTGTGTGTGCGCGCGCCTGCGCACGTGTGTGTGTGTGTGTGTGTGTGTTTGTGTGAATGTGTGTGTGTGAGTGTGCCTATGCATGTGTGAATATGAATTTGTGTGAGTTTGCCTGTGTGTAGGGCCGTATCTGTCTCATTTACTCCAGCTGTGTGAACTCCACAAGCAGCAGTCTGCTCCTGCTTAACTCAACATAAGTTAAGTGAACAGCAGAGGTTCTGCGTGTGTGTGAGTGTGTGTGTGTGTGTGTGTGAGTGTGTGTGTTTGCCTGTGTGTGTGTGTGTGTGTGTGTGTGTGTGTGAGTGTGTGTAAGGCCGTATCTGTCTCATTTACTCCAGCTGTGTGAACTCCACGGGCAGCAGTCTGCTCCTGCTTAACTCAACATAAGTTAAGTGAACAGCAGAGGTTCTGCACATGTGTGTGTGTGTCTGTATGTGTGTGTTTGCCTGTGTGTGTGTGTGTGTGTGTGTGTGTGAGTTTGTGTGTGTTTGCCTGTGTGTGTGTGAGTGAGTGTGTGTGTGTTTGCCTGTGTGTGTGCGTGAGTGTGTGTGTGTTTGCCTGTGTGTGTGTGTGTGTGTGTGTGTGTTTGTGAGTGTGTGTGTGTGTTTGCCTGTGTGTGTGTGTGTGTGTGTGTGTGTGTGGTTGTGAGTGTGTGTAGGGCCGTATCTGTCTCATTTACTCCAGCTGTGTGAACTCCACGAGCAGCAGCCTGCTCCTGCTTAACTCAACATAAGTTAAGTGAACAGCAGAGGTTCTGCATGCCAAATGAACCCTCCCAGCATGCTCTGTGCTCTGAGGCACAGGCTGCCACTCTGGGCAGGGCCGGCATTGTTTAGTACGAGTACGCTTTCTGCGCAGTTGGCACAATCACACAGCAGGCACGGCACCAGCCAGCACACTTGCTTTCGCATGATAAGATGGGGCCAACTCCACTACTTAAACGTTGCCTGGGCAACGCTGCAACCAATGGTGTGCCACTCTGCAGGTGGGTGGCCAGATTTGGCACGGGCATGATCAGGATTGTAATACTAAACTACAGGAGAACGTAACAGTAGATCTGGCGTCCTAGCAGGACACCAGGGTTGCTCAGTAAACTTATGACACAGTTATTTCTCTCAGTTACCCTTATATTTTCCACCTCCTAGCCGAATAAGTGCACCTATTGCACATTTAATGACAAACTTCTTGGCAAATACACTTTATCTGGAATTAAAAACCTCCAAGAGGAAAGGAAGGTTGTATTATTCTCATGGATCACAGTGCAAATGCTCCATTCAGAGGACAGCTTGGACATACTTATGCATCAAGTTGATATTTTTTGGACAAATGAATCAATAGAAACAGCATAATTCCTTCATGTCAAATATGCTGTCATCATCAAAAACAGGAAATTGTGTACACAATGCATAAGAGAGGTCTCCGTTTTGGAGAAACGGCTCAAGTTGAACGGAACAAACCAGTCTGTAATGTGTAGTGTATGGATGTTTAGTCGAGCTGGGGACACAATGTGCTCCTTACTGTAAATGTGTTTGTCACATTAACTTGTCGCATTTATTGTTTCTCTTCACAAGCTAAGCTGAAACTTTAGTGCTTCATCACTTACAATGGTAGACAAATGTGTTTGTGCATTCCATTTGCATAAATGACTATGAAAGCATATAATAAACTGATTTGTTTCGTATAGACCTAATATGCAATGCATGCGAAGACATATAAAGCTGTGGGTTTATGAGCAATTGCATAACACCAAGCTGAGGAAGTGATGTATAATAGCTGGACATGCTAAAATAGCCGTGTTTTTTATTTGCTCTCAAGAATCAGTTCTCCAACATAACATGCAATTCAATAGGCTTTTCTCTCTATTTTACCCCAGCACCCTTGGTTTTATGTTTGTTTTTATGATTCATCCTTTAGCTGACTACATTGAGATAGACGGTTGCATTCTAACAAACATATTAAAGCTAGGAACAAGCAAATCGTGTACATTCTCAAGAGTGAGAGCTGATTGCGTTCTGGTCCGTCTTTGAAAGAAGAATAATGAGGGGTTTTCTTAGCCGCAGTCCATCGCAAATATTGACACAAGTACATCTGCCATAATGATAGATTTTTGTTACATAAATTTAAACCGGCTTTTACAATGCAGGGCCTGATTCCAGTCTGGAGTGTGAGTGTCCTGTCTAACTGAGCATTCTGGATTCTCAAGCAATTTTTTTCTTATTATGTATTGTAATTGGAAATAGTTCCCTTTTTATTATATAAGAATGATTATTTTTAGCATGTGATTTGTCAGGGGATTTAGTTTCTGCTTTTGATTTCACTTTACTTTATCTTTATGAAACCTCAGCCTATCTCCAGAGTGAGTACTGTGTCATTGAGAAGAATGGGTCAAGGCCAGGGGTGTCTGTTGGTTTTTGTGGTTTCCTTTCAATCTGCTGCCAATTAAGACTTTGAGAACAAGGTGTGTGGTTTCTTTAGCCAATCAATGACTGAAATGAATTGCTGGTGCTGAGAAAACTCAGAAAACCAGCAGACACTGCGACCCTTCAGGACTGAAGTTTGACTCCTGTGGTCTAGGCCGAAGTGACCATAAGACTGCTGAAAGAAATGTTAGTAAATGTCCTAGGAGTATGTCATTGCCATTATCCAAGCTGCCTACAGTGGGATCTTTGGAGAGTTGGGGATGACAAACTAGGCCAAACACCTCAGGAGTAATAAAATATGATAAAATATTACTTGTAATTAATTTTGCAGACATTTTTATGTTGAATTTTAACATACAACCCATTTATACAATTGACTACTTCCTGAAGCAATTTGGCTTACGAGTACAGAGGCAGTGCTAAACTGCCACACCATTAACACTGTTATTGAGTTTTATGCTAACACTGCTTTAGTATACCAATAAGCAAAGTGACGACACACAGCATCACAGTCGAGGGTGCTCAAGAGAGAAAACATGCAGGCTATAGAGGCTGAGCCCAGAAAAGTGGGTGTGTGAGTGTGTGATTCAAGGAGACAGTGTAGCCAGCTGTTTAGAGGTTGCAGGGAGGAGAATGAGTCAGAGTTTAAGGTTCTCAGATCAGCTGCAGGTATTAAGGAGCTGTGCCTCCCAGTGTTCGGGGGCCTAACTCGGGGGTCTGGGATTGGATGTGGTGGTGATTAGAAGTCAGTGGAGGGGGGCAAGCAGAGGCAAGGTTAATTAGGACGAGAGGGCAGCTAGTGCAGCATTCTGAATGAGGGTAAGAGGCCTGATGTTGCAGGCGTACGGGTCCAGGGGTATGGGAATACTACGCTAATACGCTAGTACGCTAATACTGGGGCGACATTGGCTCAGGCGCTAAGAGCTGTCGTCTGGCGGTCAGAGGGTTGCCAGGTCGATCCCGCCCTGGGTGTGTCGAAGTGTCCCTGAGCAAGACGCCTCACCCCCAAATGCTCCTGATGAGCTGGTCGGCGCCTTGCATGGCAGCCAATTGTCGTTGGTGTGTGAGTGTGTGTATGAATGGGCGAATGAGAAGCATCAATTGTACAACGATTTGGATAAAGGCACTATATGAATGGCAACCATTTACTGTACGTAATAAAATTGAAGAATTGCTTGGAAACATTGCCGCCATGTTTATTAGCTATCAGAGTTGGTAGCTAAATCCTGTCAGCAGCGTTTCTGTTCTCAGACTTGGATTGACAGGTAAAAACCAAAGTATTAATAAAGTATGGAAGCATCATTTTGAGGCAAGTACAGAACAGACTTTCATCTTGTACAGAACAGACTTTCACATTCTGTTCACATTACTGAAGGGGGTATTATGTTTATTTTGTGTCCCTGGTCTTCAGTTTTATTGAGGAATTTGTGTTTCATTTCCATGTGTTTAAAGCCTTTTTCCATCATTATTATGTAGGTCCCATGTAAGATATTCCCCCATCTACCTTTCAGTGAATAAATAAGCTGCTGATTGAATCACAGTCTAAATGTAACTTATTTAAACAATTTTCAGCCGTTTGTAATTTGTTCCAGATATAGACTAGGCAAAAGTTCATTTAAATACCTTACAAACACATTTACTTCAACTTAAACAAATTAGAAATACAAACATAGAGAAAAATGAATTGGTTAATGGTGTATAGTTCTCTGGGGCTTAAGAAAACAATTAAGCAGCATTGCTGGATTTTAAACAGACAGATATGAACAGGCATTTGTTCAGTAAACAACTTGAATTCTCTCAACTGTTCAAATGTTAGCATAACTGTTTCACCAACAGTGCATCTTGTATTATGAGTTCAGCTACAGCATATCGCATGTGAATATGATATTTAAATATCAATATTCATTCAACAGATCAATCAATATTTTGATTAATCATTCAAAATGAATCATTCAAACTGTGTGAAGTAAAGCGTACAAAAAGAGAGGCTATATTAGGCAGTTAGACAAATCACAAATTGATTGAGTCCGATGACTTGAAACACGTGGATGTAAAACCTGTTACGGAAGAGTTAATAACACAGCATAAGCATACGCTCATGATGCTTTGTTATGCATCATTATGTGTTTAGTGCTCGTATCCCGTTTCTATCTCTCCATTTGTACACACTGCCTTAACATTAGCACTGTGAATTACAGGGTGGCACTTGAAGATCCATTATGATATCAACACAGTGCAATGTAATGGGCTGTGCCAAGCTCTGCCCGGTGTGTGTGGAAATGGCAATGAATGATTAAATCTTAAGACGTTTCGGCAGCTGAGTACACCGACCGAGCATTACCAATTTACTCACAACGGCGGAAGGTTCCGGACACGACGGCGCAATGACGTTTGTGTTCCCTCCGCACAGAGAGGGGGCAATCATTATTTTGTTTGAGGGGAGTCTTTTTCACCGGGCCCTTTCTGCCTCTCCGGCCTGGTGATTAGCCAGCGGGGCTCGCGTCTGCGCCTGGATGATAGCGGCCGGCGCCCTGTCAGTCAAACCCGTAGAACAGAGGGGGGAAGTTTAGCGCTGGGAAAGAAAATGGCCTCTCGAGCAGTCGGCGTGCCTTCATGCGGGTGTCCTGACGGGAGGAGCAGGGCTCCAACCGGTGCCTGTTTCCTCTTTCTTTCACTGACCCACATGAACGAGAACACAACAACAGCAGGTGGAGGAGAAATGAGAAAAATCCTGCGATGGAGGATGATAGGCGACTGGCAAAATTTAAATCAGTGCCCAGGAAGCGGCTGACTGTTAATGATGTTCCATACAGTTTATTTTGGTCTTCCAAACAAGACTTTTGTTTGGCCTATGTCTCTGACTCTTTTCTTTCTTATTCTTCAGCCTTAATCACTTGCCTGACTGTCATTGGGACAATTCTGGTCCTCATGTTGACAAACACCAATAACAGACTCCAAAGGCAATCAAAAGCCTAGAACAAGACTAGACACTAAAAGCTCTCTTATACCTGCACTAAGGAAGTGATTGAACACCTGGCTAATCAGAAAACTGTGTAGCCATTTGTCCAAGATATAGCCTATGTCTCTGACTCTGTTTTCTTATTTTTCAGCCAGTTGATGCTTTCCTTGACATTGGCACAACTCTGGTCCTCATGTTAACAAACACCAAAAACACACTCCAAATCAAAAACCGAGACCAAGACTATATACTGAAATACTTTTATATCTGCACTAAGGAAGCGATTGAACACACCTGAATCTACTCATCAGAAACCCTTGAAACGGGGGGGCCTATGTATAAAAGGGAAGTAATTCCTACTCAGATCGCTCAATATAGATGTACCATAGAATACCATCAAATAGACTTTAACGTCATATTCCTTATTGTATTTCAAATACAATGTGTTGGAGTATAAAGACAAAAAGTTCTGTGTGCACTTGTATGTACGTGAGTGTGTATATTTGTGTGTGTGTGGGTACGCTTGTATGTGCATGAATGTGTGTTATGTATCAATCCTTATGAACTGAGGCACGGTTTGCTCAATTCCATGGTTTTCTATTGGGTTGTCAGTGGGGACTGGTGGTTTTTCCATTGTGGACCATAACTCTGAGGTGTTGGACTTAGGCCCGGGCGCAAAGAGAGAAACACTTTTTAATGCACTGTGCATGAGCTGCCCAACAGGCTTTCTCTCAATCTGGAGGGATTTATGCTCAGAGCTGGGGCTGTTTGCCCTTCCTGCCTACAGAAAGCAAGGAGAGACCACTGAACAATCTCTTCCAGCAATACTTTAGCGATAACTTGACTGTAACTACCTGTTTCTCTGTCATTCTGATTGTAACTACCTGTTTCTCTGTCATTCTGATTGTAACTACCTGTTTCGCTGTCATTCTGACTATTCTGACTGTAACTATTTGTTTATTAGTAATTCTGACTGTAACTACCTGTTTCTCTGTCATTCTGAATGTAACTACCTGTCCCTGTCAGTATGACTGTAACAACCTGTGCCCTGTGCCTCTATCATTCTGATTGGCCCCCAGAGATCTGTATGTACATATATACCAGAATATGGGATTCAAGATAATTGAGATTTGGATCAATATGTGGCTAGACAATTCTTTTTTTGTTACCTTCATGGAAACTACACTGTTTATTAGGGCAGAGCGACCACAAGCAGGAGCTGGTAGCTCTTAATGAGGCCTTATCAAAAAAGAAACCTCCCTTTCTCCAGCACAGAGGACCTTAGCAGGCCACAAAACCCCAGTAAAATCGTGGGCCAGCGAGCATACACAATGGGAAAGCACTGTACCCTAGCCCCCCACCGTCACCGAGATTGATGTGTTCTAAGCCACAAGCTAATCTCAGCGCTAACTTTGATGACTGCGAGATGCCTTCCTCGGCCTCCGAGTTTTCCGAACCTTCTCCGATACCAGTTGGCTCATGTTTAAAGGGGTGGCACAGCTGCTGTCAGTTCTGAAAGGGTGGACACACAACGCCTGCTCGTTAGTGAGGCTAAGGGACTAGCGCTGGCTCATAGCGTGGATAGAGAGCTGTGCTGGTGAATACATCGCCCCATTCAGCCGGTCGCAACTGATTACTATGTTCTGCCACTTTGGATGGCCTAAAGGAAATTTCAGAGAAACGCAAAATATACTCATTTAAAAACAAATTGAATAAACACAGGCATTTTAACTCTGCAGATGATAATAACAACAAACCTGTTTCTGGAACATTATTTGATCAATATTGCACATTGGGGGTGCAGAATTCTCTGTAACACTAAGAACATACAAATTAACGAAAACACCATGAAAATATTGTGTTTTAAAAAACAGTCTTTATTGTGCTTATAGTGTGACAGTGCTAGGTTGATAAGTATCTTTGCCAGTATATTTGGCATATCAGAACACTATGAGTGCATACAGAAAGCAATATAGCCTGTTTATTTTCTGCAGTAAAAAGAAAGCATTGCTTTGTGCGAGGAAGATGCAGACACTGTAACCAAGCCCCATCTGAAAAAAGCCGCCACCAAATGAAATACACCATGACTGTGAATCCCTTAAACAAACTTAACGTGACATATACATATTTATGATATTCCACAGAAGCTGTTTCAAATAAGGTCTGTTCCCTGATTTTGACTTCCGGTGTGTGGGCTAAAACACACTGTACCTTAGAGAAGAATTATGCACCTTCTGCTCGTCAACTCGGACTCTGACTTCAGGCAGTTAAGGGCAAGATTCGTCAGAGATCCACCATCCAGGGATTCGTTTAGAAGAGCTCTTTCTCATTTCCTCCTACATTACAGCCTGCTCAGCTTGAAGGTCCAAATGAACAGTGTGAGATTTACACATTTCAGTCATGTCAAACCAAGCATTACCCAAACCCTCAACGTACTGTAGCAGGCCTTACACTGTGACGCTCTGACACCTTGATAACACTGTGTTATGCTGGTTTTGGGGGAAAAATATTACAAGTTTAGTTTACAAGTTCAGGATGAATGAATTAGTTCTGATATAAGAACTGAATTAATGGAAATAAAATTAACATGTTGCATGAGACACCTCCTCCTCCCTGGCACAGATTTTCACTTATTGCCCCATGGAGACCTTTAAACCTCTCAATTATTACCCACATTATTATAGTTTTTTTTTAATCAAGTGCAGATGGGCAGGCATTTCAGCTTCAGCATGAATGTGTTGCTATTTAAATTTCAGTATCTGCAGGACAGACCAACGGATTGGCAGGCAGGCAGATAGATGGATCTTCATTGTGTTTTGTAAACAGAAATGTTCTGTGCATCACAGTCTGCGTCTCCTTAATAGTCACAATAAAATACGGAACCAAATACAAAACCGCATTTTACGACGAACAACATTGTTAAAAATAAGGAGGCACAAACTCATAATCATAAGAGTACCACTGTATTTCATTCAGCCCGAGCCTGATCACATATCACCCAGGCTACTGTCTGTGTCGTCGCCATTTCACAACTGATAGTCAATGAATAAATAAATAAATATAACAGAGTCATCATGCAGGCTGGGGGTGGGGGGCCTGTGTAGAAGGCATTTTTATGTGTTCACTCAGAACGGGGGAGGCTGGCTCGGGGTTATTGATGAAGCAGAGGGAGCGATGAGAAGATGGCAGCTCTAAAAATGAAATTTACATCTGGACACAGGGCTGTGCCTCTTCATTATCTCTCCTGCTTGTCTGAAAGGCGACCTCTCACAATGTCCACATGACATTTTCACACTGTGGGTTTAATGTCAACACGAGGTGCAATGTGAGGCGTTACAGAGCCTCCTAGCGCCAGGGAGTGTTCCTCTTACGTTTACTTTTGGGCATGTCGCCCGGTGAAATTTATACAGACTATATGCGCTTATACAGCTGCATATTTACTGAAGTAGCTCAGGTAAAATAGTCTGCTCAAGGGTACAGCATCACCGCCACAGCTGGGAATCAGACCAACAGCCTTCAAGTTAAGCGTCCCATTTTCTATCCATTATGCTACGCTGCCAACCTTTCTTTGTTACCAGGGAGAAAAGAAAGACTCAAATGAAGAACAGAACTGCAGTAGCTGCTGAATAAATGTCAGTCTGTGGTCTGGGGACATAAAATTATCAAATTTATAAAATTAATTTGTGTTTCATTCTGATCCCCCAAAATGGACAGTTTTTTTTAATGACAGTTTGGCAGAAACAACTCTGAGGGAAGTTTGACTCCATGCAGTTACTTCCTTTGGAATGGCAAACCTCGTCTCTGTGAGATGACTGGAGCGTGTGTCTGGGGGGAGCATTATCAGCCCCTTAGATGTTCATAAATTATTACAAAATACTCCATTGATGTGATGTTTTAATTAAAACGAAAGTGAAATATCACGGCATATTTACATTTTGTCACATCTAAAATGTTTAATTTTTGTCCTGATCTCATATTGATGGTCTTTCATGTCATGGGTGTTTCAATTTTTATTTAAATTAATACCAGCACAATTTTGTCAAGTTGGCACACCATGGAATGACTGATGCTGGGATTGATTAAATTTCAAGTGTGCTTCGGGGGCCAGGGCGGGGCAAGCAGGCAGGCCAGGGGGAAGAGGGGTGACATGGTGTGTGAGATTGCTTACCAGCTATTACAGCTGGGTAATCGCCCCTTCTCTGCATCACTGTCTGTCAGCGTTCAGCCGGTACATCCAGCCAATCATTGCAGGCCTCCCAGCCACACCCACCAACAGCGCAAACTGAAAATCGCATTATGAGCTTGTGCTTTGCCCGACGGTTCCTGACGGAAACACTTGTTTCGCTATCGTTGAGCTTTCTGGACTGTGTTTGCTCAACGTCTGATGTATTTACTGATGACTCATTAAGTCCAACGCAGCCTCAACACAAAGCCATCAATCTTCTGCCCCATATACACTTGATTATGATGCACGGTCCTAATTAATATGCTTGCATACATTTTAGATGCATAAGAAACCTGTAAGGAGAAGATCCGGAGAAAGACCCTATACTGTAAATGTTGGGTCTAAAGATTTTAAGCACTAATCCGACTTCTCATGGTCCAATGCAAAAAAGAAAGATATGAAAATAAGATATTATGGCCCTCCTAAAAGAAGGGAAGTACACATTTTTGTAATACACAACATATACTTCCATATATAGTAGCACTGCAAAATATATGGAGAAATAAGGTTTTTAACATACAGTAGAGCTGTTTTGGATTTGTGCTATTATATAAGGCTGTTTTTGTTTTGCTGTATTACATAAGATGGTTTTGTACAGTTGCACTATTTTTAGAATGCAAACCGATTTCCCCAAGAGAGCAGTGACTATAATGCCAATCCAGATTATTTGCTGGAATTACAAAATACATGTGCTGGAACCACTGCAATTACTGTACCTCCGACAGCATGATTGTTTTTCCTGTACCAATGAAACTTGACATTTGCTTTGAAAACTGCTGCATTCTGTGAGACTAGTTTAGAGACTCAGTCAGAAAGCATGGTCTTGAAGACAAACTAGAATTTGTGACCCCTTGCCTGGCCCTAACCACTCCAGTGCTCGAGGGACAGAATTTTAAAATACCTTTTGAATTCTGAATCAGGCCTATACTGCATCAGTCATCACATTACATTACTGACTGAATGGGAGGAAGACTGCTCATGTGCAGCTCAGTACATGAGCTAGGTACTGCAGCAAAGCCTTACTGAATACGAGACAGGGGGCCCATCCACACACAGGAGCAGTGTTTTAACAGATACCAGACCATAGGGCCTATCCACACACTGGAACAGTGCCTTAACAGAGACCAGACCATGGGGCCCATACACACACTGGAACAATGCCTTAACAGAGACCAGACCATGGGGCCCATCCACACACTGGAACAGTGTCTTAACAGATACCAGACCATGGGGCCCATCCACACACTGGAACAGTGTCTTAACAGATACCAGACCATGGGGCCCATCCACACACTGGAACAGTGTCTTAACAGATACCAGACCATGGGGCCCATCCACACACTGGAACAGTGTCTTAACAGATACCAGACCATGGGGCCCATCCACATACTGGAACAGAGCCTTAACAGATACCAGACGGTGGGGTCCATCCACACACTGGAACAGTGCCTTAACAGCATGAGCCACCCATCCAGGCCCAGAATAGAACTGCCCTCCCTGTCGTAGTCCAATCCGTGGTGCATTGTCCGTTGTACAGTGAGTAGGAATTCTTTGAAAAAGAAAATAACTGTATTAATCATTCAGGAGTTTTAAAGTAAGCGGTCTCACACTCCCGTCTGTGTCTGCATCCACTCAGCAGGAGTAGACGTGTGAGAAATTTTATTTTCTTGGCTTGGGGAAAGTTAAGGAGAGTCAGAGGACAGGCTGCACAGGGATGTGCACAGCATGTTGCATTCTGGACCTTTCCATCAGTCGCCTGTGCCAAACTAACCTTCATCACCAACCGGGGGACAGAGGGGAACAGAATCATGACCTCCGGCATTGTACTGCATAAAACTCAGATATTATACTGCATTAAAACCCAGACATTTTAGTGTCTAAAACTCAGGCATCTTACCATCTAAAAATCAGGTATTATACTGCATTCACACCAAAGCATTATACGGTATAAAACCCCAGACATCTTACTGTGTAAAACTCAGGCATCTTACTGTCTAAACTCAGGTTTTATACTGTATAAAAACTCGGGCATTTTACTTTCTAAAACTCAGGCATCTCACTGTCTAAAACTGAGGTATTATACTGCATAAAATCTCAGGCATCTTACTGTCTAAAACTCTGGCATTATACTATGTAAGAGCTCAGGTGTTCTGCCATATAAACGCTTTGGCATTTTCCTGGGGTATTTTCCTGGGGTGCTTTCCTTTGTTAAAGCTAGGGCATTATCCAGTGTTTTCTCATGAAAAGCTACCCGTTATCCTGTGTAGAAGGGTGGGCGTTATTCTCTCTAAAGCTTGGTGCTATCCTACAGTATGTAACACTTGGAGTTATCCTGTGTAAAGCTTGGTGCCGTCATATGTAGCACTTGGAGTTATCCTGTGTAAAGATAGCATCCAATCCTGTATAAAAACACTGGTACTCACCCATGTAAAATCTCCTCTCTTAACCTGTCTCTCGCCTATTATTCTGGTCAAAAGCTTTTTAAAGAGTTTTATCTTGTGTAAAAGTTTTTGGTCTTCAGGCTTTTCTAAAATCTTCCAGACAGATCAAGTTTTCCCATTTAAAAACCTGCAGAATATATGCTTTGGTTTCCTGCCGTGGCAGAGAGCGGCTGCAGACTTGCTGCAGCAGACCCTGGGAATATGAAACTGTAGCTAATTGGTTGTTCTATTACTGCCCTCTTTTATTATTAATCTCTCTGAATAAAAATGGATCCTGAAGGAATATGTGTAATGAGATGTCTTCACACTTGGAAATAATTATGCTGACTAACTTTTTACTACGTGGCCCTGCAGGAAACCCTCAGATCCGAAGAACCAACTGTGGGTTTTTAACCCAGGCTGCCACAGGATGTAATATTTATCACTGTTTTCTTTTTTTACCATTTAAACATTTCTTCAAATAATTGTACATTTATTATGATTATGATTCATTATTATAATGTATTACGATGTATTATTATTATTACATCCTTTTTATTGATTTATTGATTGATTGATTATTATGCTAAATAGTGTTAATAATATGAATACATTAAACATGCAACATTGTAATGTAATGTAACATTAATATTCATTGCAACAGAAAATAATTAGTGTAGCAGAATGTATGACAAAAATATAGGTCAAGTATCAAAAAAAAAGACGATATCAAAGATATGGCAAGCAATTGGACAGAACACATTCTGTGTAAGAGACACAAAATATGATCCCTCGTCTTGAAGGCACGACAAGCCAGAGCTCAAGCAATGTGATAAAGAAGACGGGGGGGCCGAAATATGGCCTTGGGGCTCTACAGATGAGAGGTGGTAATGAAGAAAGGGAGCGTATTTCCAGGAGACGCGCTAAGCGGGATAAGACATCATCCTCAAACACCAGTGGCACAGGTTAACAAAGGCTCCCAAAGGAGAGAGAGTTGACTGATCTCCATTATCAAAAGCAGCACTGCCATCAGGAAGAATTAAGGCTGGCTGAGAAGCTGGGCTCACACAGAGAGGAAACCGTACACACGGCGAGACTGAGAGGAGAAAAGCCAATTGGGGGGACAAAAGAAAACATTTTTGATCTTAGATTTATCTCTGAAAGGCTTTTGGAGAACAGTTAATGGAGAGTCTGTCATTGCCGATTACTATTTCCTCACAATGCGTAATTCGGCGAGCGTGACGCTGATTACTGTAGCAGTCCAGGCTCATTGTGCTTGTTTTGGAGTTAAGTTTTTGTGCCGTTTGGGGCTTTTGCGATATATCAGATTCGCGGGTCTGATGGAAGGGAGGGTGGTGGGGGGGACGGCTCTTGGCGAGGCCTTTAAACTGGCCAGCTCGCAGTGAAGTGCGGGCTGGTCTGACAGCCCGCTCCAGGCGATTCACTGCAGGGACACGCACACAGCCCAGAGGTCACATTTAAACAGTCGCTGCGCTTAAAAAAGAGCCACACAGAAAAATAAAGCACTTGCATAACCCGCCGTGCAAACGTAAACTGTGTCCTCTTCCATTAGCATGGCGTTCGGAGCCTGCGGATATATGAGTCGTACCCAGGACCTGTGCAACAGTCACAGCCACCAAGTGCAACCTGGGAAAACAGGGTCTCGTCAGCTTCTCTACTCCAGTAAAAAAGGATAAACATTTTATTTATTATTGTGTCTTTGCTTTGGTGTCCTTGTACATTTCAGGTCAGGTGCAGAGGAAAATGTTCACAGATAGAGTGCTTTTAACTCTCGTAGAATAAACACAGCCCCTGTTGTACTCGTGTGAACTCTGTAAAAGTTGATTCAACGCTGAGCATTCTGCTGTAGTTTGGACACTGTTTCAGTTCACCATAAGTTCTGAAAGCAGCACACATTGAAGAAGTAATGAAGCTGATGTACGCCTGCACTTGAAATTTAATTTGATCAGATTAACCTGAATAAAGATGAGTTCTGAGCCAAGAAATAATAACAAGTTATGTCCTTGTTATCAGGAATATATCAGAAAAAATTAATTGGAAATCTGGCAATACCTACTTTATTTTTTATCAAAATGTCTACTTTCTTATATATCAAGGACGATACGATGTATGCCCTATAACATTTAACTAATGCATGTAAATAGAATACTAATCTGTATTGCTGATGCATGAGTAAATTACACAAAAGTAAAACTATAAAATACGTTTTTCAGGCTAAAGAAATTATTACGGTTATCTTTTGATAAATCCGAACTCTTCATCTAATTTCTCTGCTGGCAGATAAGAGATCTCAAATTCAGATCAGGATTCAATTAACGGCTCAATCAAACTTTGAGCCTGCAGATGCGGAAGAAAATGTTATGTGCTCTGTGCATTTCCAGCACTAGAAAATGCAGTTAGAACTGAACCACCCATATGTGTATAGCTCCATATGTAGATTGCACCTGATGTAAAGACCCCAGGCTGTTGAATCAGGCTTGTTTTGTGAGACATGGCAGATTCCCTGTAGTGAATCACCAAAGGAGGGACTGGAAAATGGAGGATTGAAATAAACAAGAATGTCAATGCCAGCTATTCCACTGTACATATATGTAAAGAATAAATGGAATATCCAAAATATTAATTTATTTAAATACCTTGTTAAATCTAATCCAAATAGTCATTTTTGAATGATTGTATTAGACACAAAGAGCCAGTTTACATTATTTGGCACTGATATTGAAATATGACACTGATCTCAATGACTTTGACTGGCGAATGATTGTTGGTGCCGGACAGGGTTGATTGAGTATCTCAGAAACCGCTGATCTCCTGGGATTTTGATGCACAACGCGTTAAACCTCTAAGTGGATAGGCTACAGCAGCAGAAGACTTAATAAGTCTGAAAAAATAAGTCTAATAAATACCTAATTAAGTGCTCACTGAGTGTATATGAGCAGTCATGCAGGGATTTAACTGATTGATTCTGTATTTTGCACTCATTCATGTAGAAGCAACTAGGGGGTTCTGCGATGGCATTTATTTGCCTTTGCAGTAAAGTACTTCTATCTGCACTTTGCCTTATTGCAGTGCCTTGGTCTTCAACCGGGGTCTATGGACCCCCAGCACCCAGTTGGTGTTCAGTTTTTTTTTTCATTTCATCTTGTCCGCTCAGTACATTCTGATGTGAGTACATTCTGATAGGACTGTGTGTAGGATTCACTCAAAATGAAAACCATTTCTAGATCTGTTATCGATTTAGCTCAAATGAATTCCCTGTTAAACCTGCAATGCCAACACGCTGGATGAAGACACACAAAGCAACACCCACTGTATTATTAATGTGTGTAATACAAGCTGTAATGCTGAAAGGATACCCTCAGAACATACATAGACAGTACAATACCACGTCTGCAATATGACCTAGAATATTGACAAACAATTTAACATGTTTCTTGTTTTTACATTTTTATTCAGAATATGACTGTCCACATGTGTATGGTTTGTGTTTGGAGGAATATTTACAAATCAAGCTCCTGTTTTGGATTTGCCCCTGGAAATACAGCTCATGTATTTATCACAAAAAACAACTGTTTTAAAGGGATGTTTTTTCTCTTTCCTGCAGAGGATTTTCAAACCTCAAAGCAAGTAAAATCTCAATGATTCGGTAAAACAATATGCAATTGAACACAGAAGCTATGTTTGAAGGTTTAGTCAGAAATGCAAAAGTTGATGTCTCACTTTCTGGTGACAGAGACAGATGGGCCTTTCATTATCATATATTGTGGCCATGATGGTAAGCCATGCACAGCAATAAATAGAGACAGCGAGCTAAAGCAGGAAAACATCTGGGAGATTTGAAAAGCAGGAGCCAGGGGAAATCCTCTCCATAAACAGCCAGCTGAGACATATGGTCTGAGCAAAGTCACTGCTGTCCAGCCAGGTAAATTAAACAAATAACTGATCTCCTCTGACGCGTCCGAAACAGGGTTACCAAAGTATTTCATTTAAAGGTTACTTCTCAGGCTCTGTTGTGGCGTCTACGTGGCACTGCACTGCGTCTAAATATGATTTGTCGTTTCCTGAACCACACCGGTCAGAGAAATGATGTGGCACTTTTACCGTGCATGACTGATGCAGGATTACAGTGAAGGGTTTCACCAGGGATAGGCAGATGGAGCCTTTGTTTTGTCACTCACAGTGACAAATGAATTAACTCGGGAAAGAGGGTCAATGGCAAATTTGCGCTCTGTTTACATCCGTGGGTAATTTCACCAGCATGTTTATCTCTGATCCTATCAGCAAATTTGTAAATGAGAATGCACCAAGTGCCTGATATGTGGTCGCATTTCTGGTAGATATATGCAAACAATGCGTCAGCTACTGTAACAGGATAGTAACTCCTCTTACCCGCTATGTATTGGATATTTACAGCAGGCAAACTGCATCCATTATGGACAGGGGGAATAAAAAACATGAAACATGAATCTGGCCATGCTGTGGCCATTTCATACCACGGAGAAAACTTTAATCAGTTATTGCTGCTAAATAGAAAGTATCAGCTATCCCTCCAATCTCTCCACATTCCAAACATGTTCTTTATTTTTATTAAATATAGAGTTATTAAATGTGAGCTTGTGGGAAATCCAGGATTAGCTGGAAGTTTTCACAGAGCAGATACTATTTACTATGCTCAATGCAATAATAAAAATGTGCTCTGAGCAAAGAAGTCTAAGATCAGATTTGGCTCCAAGTATTATAAACCAATATTTATTCATTTTATTAGGCAAGGCACTGCTTTCTGTATGCAAACATGATTTTGTCATTTTAAATATGACGTTTCAGTATATATTTCATCCACACATAAAGTAACAATGGGTGAAATCAACATTGCACAGGAAAACCTTACTATCAACACTGCACATAAAAAAATGTGCTATCAACACTGCACATTAACACACTGTGCTATCAACACTGCACATAAAAAAATGTGCTATCAACACTGCACATTAACACACTGTGCTATCAACACTGCACATAAAAAAAAGTGCTATCAACCCTGCACAGAAACACACTGTGCTATCAACACTGCAGAAGATCACTGTTCTATCAACACTGTACAGGGACTACTGTGCTATCAAGCTATCACAAATGTTGTGCTTAAGTGAGGTTTAGAGCTTGTGTGGGCTAGTCAGGAACTACAGTGTACCGATTACCCTGCCATTGCTGCAGTTGACCCTGTGTGAGATTCTCAGCACAGAGACCTGGGTTTTTTAGCCAATACAACTTGGCTCCCATTTTACTCTTCTTTGCCCAGGGTTAGAAAAGACCAGAAAAAAAACAAAACAACTGATCTGTGCCCAGTTTCATCGGATCAAATTCCATTCAATGGAGCTTTTGGCACTAAATGCACTACTGATGAACAAGAGCGCAAAGCTATGGTTATCTGACCACAGAATGGTGCCAGTGCCATTTAGATTCAGTCCAGCAGATCTCTCTTACTTCTTATTGTGAAAAATGGCTTCTCTTGCAACTCCGTCCTTTGGTCAAAATTAAATGGTGCTTTTCTAGACACTGACTTAAATTTCTTATTCTTAAACTTAGACCATTTGGTGAGATAAGCCCATAACCAATATTTCTCAACAGATGCTGCGTTTATGACTAGCATTTGCTATTATTGGTAAGCCAGTGTGAATTGAAAATGTTATTTGAGATATGAAATCCAGTCTTGCTTTTATGTCTGCATTGGCTCCCCGATGGCCTGTCCTGTTCTCAGGGTGCCATAAAACATGTACCAACCGCTTTATCTTCCTCCAGGCAATGCAGCAACCAGTGCCATGGATTTCACCTTGATGATAACAGATTCAGCAGTGTAAACCTGAAGGTTCAGCTTCATGTGAATACTTTTATAGCTATCACCCTGCCCCATGCTGAAAATAGCATGGCATTGTTACATGACTCTCTTAACAGGAACACTGTGCAACCGTCGTCTTGTGTGGAAATGTGTTGGGAGTGCAAATAAAGTTTCAAACTATTCTATCAATTTTCAGTTTTTGATAAATCATATTAAAAGCATAATATTCAGGATACTGTTAACAGTGCTTAGTCCTATCTGCTGTATGATGCACTTGCAGTATCTGTCTTTGTGCCCATTGGCTGAATCCATGCGCGCTGGCTCATATCTAAGACGTGGTTAGGTCATTTCTGGAGGTCATTAGAGCGCCTGTAGCTACAGTAGCTAGATGACTTGGCTAGAGTCAACCTTGTCCTCGATGGTGATAGCTATACAATGACTTTTATAAGTGTACAAAATGGGATAAAAATGTATATAAAATTGAAAAACATAGCTGAGTGGTTGGGGTTCAGGCCAGAGGAGGATAAACAGAGGGACACATCAAGGCTGAAAATCCTGCATAGTATACTTTTGAGTGGAGTTAATTATTTTAAATAACTCAAAACTGTGACAAAAGATCATCGAGCTTAGCAAAATTGTAATTAATTGTCATATCAATAATATAACCCAAGACAATTCGGTTTCATCTATGAATTTAGTTAATGTATTTGTATTATGTATACCCACACGCACAGACACAAAGGTGTCTTCTGCTATCATCACACTAGCAACAAGGCATCATGAATGTTGTACAGAACACATTTCCTGTTTCAGAACTGTTTTTTTTTTTTTTACCACGCGCTTTGTATTGTGTAAAATTCACAGTACATTTTACAGAATACTATTTTTTTATGTTTTGTTTCACGCAATGTATTTTATACAATTTCCGTTTGAACAGACAGGCACCTGGCACATTTCTAGTGAGGTACACTGTCAAGCAGGTACCAGGCACTAGTAAATCATTTGCACATTTGCTGGAAATGCTACAAGATCAAAATAATATTCCCTTTTGAGATGTCTCACATGCTAACTATTAAGAGCTTCTCTCTGCATGGAAGAGTCATTACTATTCCCAAAATGATTTTGATTATTATCGCCCACTTGCATTAACGTCTAGCTGGAATTGATTTGCCCATGGAGAACATGTCAAAAATGTGGAAAAATAATTATGACATATGGGGCTGATTTATCTGTAGCTGCCTGCTTCAGATTACCAGGAGCATGCCCTGTCCCCTGCCAGTGGAATAAGGGACGGTGATGTTGTGTGGTTTGTTGATAGCATGAACACAGTGAGAACTGGGAGTATTGGGGCTCTATAGCCAGTCAAAAAGAGCTTTTGGGACTGAGAAGATTGCACAGAAGATTCTGCATAAGAAACGTGCTTGAGAGACTGAGACTGCATCAGCACTTTCTCTGTGGTCAGTGAGTAAAGTGCTTGAGAGACTGAGACTGGACAAAAGCTCTCTCAGTGGTCAGTCAGTAAAGTGATTGAGAGACTGAGACTGGACAAAAGCTCTCAGTGGTCAGTCAGTAAAGTGATTGAGAGACTGAGACTGGACAACAGCTTCTCTCTGTGGTCAGTCAGTAAAGTGCTTGAGAGACTGAGACTGGACAAAAGCTCTCTCAGTGGTCAGTCAGTAAAGTGATTGAGAGACTGAGACTGGACAAAAGCTCTCTCAGTGGTCAGTCAGTAAAGTGATTGAGAGACTGAGACTGGACAAAAGCTCTCAGTGGTCAGTCAGTAAATGCTTGAGAGACTGAGACTGGACAACAGCTTCTCTCAGTGGTCAGTCAGTAAAGTGATTGAGAGACTGAGACTGGACCAAAGCTCTCTGTGGTCAGTCAGTAAATGATTGAGAGACTGAAACTGGACAAAAGCTCTCTAGGTGGTCAGTCAGTAACGTGTTTGAGAGACTGAGACTGCATCAGCACTCTCTCTGTGATCAGTCAGAAAAAAGGATCCGCTTGATGCATTGTGCAGAAATTGGAAAGTGTTATGCACAGCATTTCACACCATGTAATTGTCGTCTGTTGATATTTTCATCTGATTTTTATGTGTTGACAATAATGTTAATACTTTAAACTTTATTCAACAAAATTAATGCTGGACACTGTTAACTCATCACTGTACATTACTGTCATTGGCCAGATGAAACACTCAACATTATTGGTATTGGTTCAGATGAGCTAATCAACATTTCTGTTGCTCAGTTGTGCTCTAATTGGTTGAGATGAACCACTCGATGTTGCCCTTATCGGTTCAGATAAGTCACTTGACATTGCTGTTATTGTTTGAGATCAGCTACTCAGCATTGCTGTAATCGGTTCATATGAGCCACTCGACGTTGCTCTTATTGGTTCAGATAAGTCACTTGACATTGCTGTTATTGGTTCAGATGGGCCACTCGGCATTGCTGTAATTGGTTCATATAAGCCACTCGACATTGCTCTTATTGGTTCAGATAAGTCACTTGACATTGCTGTTATTGGTTCAGATGAGCCACTCGATATTGCTGTTATTGGTCAGAGGGGTTAAAATTGGCCACTTGCCGTCTCTCTTTTGGCACAACTTCTGAAAGTGAAAATATATATTTCTTCCTCCATAAAATGTGCAATATCCACAGTGTCCTGCTCACAATGGCAGTGGTTATGAGCAGTCAGGGTTTGCTCGGTAGTCCAAGGGCAGAGAGGCACTGCACGCACAAACCTTTCAGTCATGCCAAAGTGCAATTATGACCTATATGATGAGAAATGACCCAAAGCACTCTGCATTCCTACCAGTGATAATGGCACTGCTTTTCGCCCGTATAAAACTCATGATTAATGACCAAGGCGGGCTGCCAGAAGTGGAGTGGTACTGCCGTCTGGTTAAAACATGCAAGTCTTCTCTCTGTCTCTGAGCAAAATCTATATGAGGTTACACACACTGAATATCATTGAGCCAGCAAGATGGCTTGCAAATGCTGTGGCCTGAGTGGACAGCTGCATCGATGGCCTTGCTGCCTGCAAATGACAGCTTTGTGTGCTAGGAAAGCCAGACCTGTAGCATGTGATGTGTTATGTTGTGTTACTGTATGCAGAAGAGGTGCAGACATAGCATAGCCTGCATAAACAGTACAATAAACCGCTGTGTTCAGCCTGTACCGCGTAGCTCACAGACTGCTCTGTTCAGCCTGTACCGCATAGCTCACAGACCGCCGCTGTGTTCAGCCTGTACCATGCAGCTCACTGACCGGTCTGTTCAGCCTGTAACACACAGCTCACAGACTGCTGCTCTGTTCAGCCTGTACCATGCAGCTCACTGACCGGTCTGTTCAGCCTGTAACACACAGCTCACAGACTGCTGCTCTGTTCAGCCTGTACCATGCAGCTCACTGACCGGTCTGTTCAGCCTGTAACACACAGCTCACAGACTGCCGGTCTGTCCATCCTGTACTGTGTAGCTCACAGACCGCTCTGTTCAGCCTGTACCTTGCAGCTCACAGACCGTTCTGTTCAACCTGTACCACACAGCTCACAGACGGCTGCTAATGCTCCAGCACTCCAGCGCTTTCGGGCAAATGAGATTTTCCGCCACCTTCCTGGATTCCCTTTGTATCATCTGTTTCAAGCTCGTCTGTGACAACACGGCTTAGTGTGCTTCTGGGGAAGCCTGCACACCGACTTACACCTCCTAAGTCCTTCAGCCCCCTCACCGCCGTCATGGGAGAGAGACTTTCTCCCCAACTTCACATCAAAGACACCGTCTTCACCCTGAAGAAGGTAGCGTTGTCTGGCTGAGGCTCTGGCAGCGAATCGCTCCCTCTAATGAAGTGCTGTTGCTGTCGGTGCTGTGCGATGGACAAAGTCATTGTTGAAATTCCTGCCAGGTGTTTTTTTTGACATTAAAAAAGATAAATTGTGGCTCAGTAGAGGAAATCAGGACATGAATGAAATACGAGCAAATGTACAGACATTTACAATCCTAAGGGTGTCGTGAAATTGGCAGAGACTAAACAAATGTGTCCATTTGAACATTATCTCTGGCATAGAACCCTGAGAGCAGTTTTCTGCAGCCAAGACTCAAGAAATGCATTTAACCGTTGTTTTTTTTTTTTTAAACTGTTGTCTTGTAGTCAGAGAAACACTTAATAGATATTTTTCTTCAGCTTTGCTCCTATTAATTCACTGCTGGTATAATTACTTATTACATTATTATACTATCACCCTACTATCATCAAATAGTCAAGTTTATTTATTATATGTCCTTAAATTTGCAGGTAAATCTTCGTAAAACCAAACAAATTGTTGTGTATGTGCTGTGCCCCCGTATTTCTGAATTATTTTTTTAAAGAGTAGCACATTGCGAGTAAAGTACTGAAAGATACATGCCAGTACAGTTTTGGTAAATGGTAATTGGACTTTACAATTGATGCCTCCCATTCACCCATTAGCACAGTTTTTACCATCTTTGCCTTGCCATTCTGACCAGGGAAGGACAGAGAGTGGGTCTGCTTCTGTGTGCAATTACTGAATTGCTACATAAGATTAAAAGCTCATTTTGAGAAAAATTCACACAATGCACCCCACTTATCAATGCAGCCTGTGGTTTTGGCGTTTAAAGGTTAGTTTGCCTCATTGGTAACAGCAGTCAGATTCTAATATTAGAATGGTGATCTAAAAGATTAATTAAACCTTAATTCACACATTCCCAACAGGTCATAGTAACTTTTTTACTTACTGTTATCAACTCTTATCATCATTAATGCAGGTGTAGCAAAATAATGTAATATTTTTTATTATGGGAAGAACCATGAAAGTATGAGACTATTCTGACAGGAGATAATTATAGTACATTTTGCTGGATTCTGGCTTTTGTTGGAGTAATGCAAGATTCTGGCTTTTGTTAGAGCAATCTGCTCTACTATCATTTAAAGGCTGGGTTCGGAATGTACTACAGTCTATGAAACTGCAGAAACAACAATAATGTCCTGTACATAGTGAAAATCCTTCCTGTTACTTTGAGCAGTGCTTCCTTTGAGAGGACCCGAATGTGTATATATATAAATTTTTTTATACTTTTCTTTGTTCCTTTGTGCTTTTTTGTGTTCCTTTTTTCTTTCACTAATACAAATTAATCTCTCAGGCTTTCTCAAAATTACACTGTCTGTCTGTGTGCAAGCTTTTGCATTTTTGTGTGAGTGTCTGTGCATGTGTGTGTGTGTGTGTGTGTGTCTGTCTGTGTCTGTAAGCATGAGTATATGTGTGTGTTTTATTTATATATTTTTTGCAGTGCCTGCTTTTGCCTGTTGAGTCGTGTCTCTCCTTGGTCATTATGGTTATTGTTACAATTAGTGAAATTGAACTCCAGTGTTCTCCCTCATCCTGTGAGATAATTTGAAAGCTTGTGATCAGTGGAACACCATGGCCTGCACAGGCACTACACCGCACTGCAGGAGAGAGACCTGCTACACTAATACGAAAGCAGATACAACATTAGAACGGACAGCTCTTAACACACCACTGGCTTCCCCCTGCGTCTTTCTTTGATGTGCACTTTGCTTTGTAAATGTCTCCTGCAAAGCTCAGTGCTGCTTGTGTCCACCACAACAGCATCACGGTAGGGCCGGACTTCTCCTTACCCATCTCCGCTGAACCCGATCCTTCCAGATCCCTACAGGCCAAACATAGTAGTACAGGAGAGCCAGTGACTTTTCTTTATGCCCTGGAGTCCAAACACAGTGCTACAGTATTTTACACCTAAAGGGCCACACACATTACATTACATTAATGGAATTTGGCAGACGCTCTTATTCAGAGCGATGTACAGTTGATTGTCTCTTGACTAAGCAAGAGACAATCTTCCCCTGGAATAATGCAGGGTAATAATCAAGGGCCCAATGGCTGTGCGGATCTTATTGTGGCTTGCGGGTCCCAGTCATGTACCGTAACCACTATGCTACAGGCTGCCCTACACACACAGTGCTGCAGAAGATGCAATGATTATTCCCCCGCTACATGCCAAATACAGTACTAGGGGAGAGCCTGACTATTTTATACCCCACAGGCCAAATACAGTACTACAGGAGAGACAGTGACTATTTTACGCCTTACCACCATAACAGTCTATAAATATCACACCAGTAAATATCTCCTATTGCACCTAATAGATTGCCAATTTCAAGGTCAACTCTCACAGATCATAGCCCTTGCAATCAGCAGCTGCCTCATATGTTCCCTACATACATAGAGATATTACTTCACACATGGACCCCACTGGAAAACAAATACAGATTGAGTGCTTTGGCTTTGACATTAGGGTGGACTGGAACAAATTCCTTTCCCCAAAGCAGTATTTTAATATTATCTTCTTCATAATATATATAATTCTGGTGATGCTCCCCTAGGCTACACGGGCAGTACCCTGCTAAGGATTAGAACCGGTCACCTCTCAGATACATGTCCAGTTCTATCATTGATTGCGCTACCCAGAGATATTGTTATGTTCATATATAAAACAGGTACCTTAGTGACAAACCTTCTAGCCTTGATTACCTACAGATATTCAGCTTGCCAACTCAGAAATATTTGTCTTATAAATCAACAGGACAAACAAACCAAATTAACAGACTGTGCCAGCCTTTAATTACTTAGCTTATTGGAAACAATGTTGTGTCTTTGCCTCCAAGGATATACACTTTTATTTTCTCCACCCACTGAAAGTTTACTGATTTTAAAATGGACGCCTTCCCATTGAAATGTGCGTGTTTTGAAGAGTCAGGACTTTTCTACAGCACATCTGCTCTGGATGCTGTGGGATGTAAGTTGAGAGTGGAGGGCTGAACAGGGATGACGGAACATTCATCTGTTTCCTCTCGCTGAATAATGGCGCCATAGAAATTATAGGACAATTTCCCGACAGCCTTTGCTATATCTTTTGACACAGTGAAAAATGTCTGTGTAATGACTTAAATCGGAGCCTGACTGAAACACAGGGCTTTGCTCATTCAAGCAGTTTTCAGATGTAATGATGGAGCGACCCTATCCATTTCAACCCAAGCGTTATTTAAAATTCTCCTTTCCTTGCCACTTAAATCACTCAAAGCATATCATCTTTAATGCATATGTATCCAAAGATTTGAATATGTTAGAAGAAAAAAAAAAAAAAAGGAAAGTGACATAAAAGTGTAAGACCGCTGTGACAGGAGTTAATTATTGTACATTCATTTTGCACCAAACCATAAGTCAGACGTGACAGAGTTACAATCTGCTGCAGTGAGCCGTGGATTTCTGTCACTTTGGGCAGTTCTTTTAAATGGCACGTTAGCACAATATGAATGGGTGCTGTTAAGTGTTTAATTAATCTAGATTTAGATCTACAACTTTAGTTTATACAAAGCAAAGACCACAACGTGAATATTAAGCATCTTGATGCTGAAAAAAGCATAACCAGCTACAGGCCAGTGTCAGTTGTACAAGTGTTACAAGTATGACTAAAGTCCAATGGCAGTTATGTAGGTTTCAACGTGTGACTAAATTCCAGGGACAGTTGTACAAGTATGACTAAAGTCCAGTGTCAGTCGTCCATATGTTAAAACTGTGACTAAATCAGATATCCGTTGTCCAAGTCGGACTATATTCAGTGTTGGTTGTATGTCAGATGTACATATGTTACAACTGTGACTACATCAGATATCAGCTATCCAGGTCTGACTAAAGTAAGTGTCAGTTGTACATGCATTACAAGTGTGACTAAGTCAGGTATCAGTTGTCCAAGTCTGACTGAGTGAAAGCTATCTAATTGAAAGCATTGAACAATTTCCTCACAGCATGGAGGTTGTAGGTTCGAATCCTGACTGGAGTGCTTGGATTTTGCATTTTTTCCTGTGCCTGCGCATCCCTCCGGGTTATCCAGTGGACAGATGCATCTGCACTGAGGACATGCAGTATGCAGTGCATGTTCCTGTGCTATACCTGAAGGAGAAGCACACAGATGAACTGAGAGCACTACTGTGCCCGCTAGCGTTCCAGCTGCTGTCTGCCGTAGGGCAGGCGATCTTTGCGTGAGTGGTGATTATGCAGCAGAACACTTCTCCGGGATTTATCGCCACTGTCACCGTGTTCGTCATCAAATGCAACAGTACATTACCGGCGGAAGATTTGAACTGGCATGCCCAGAGTGCAGTTTGCGCAAATGTGTCATTTCTGTGAGAGATTTTCAGCCCTTTATTATTTCTTCCTCATGTCATCCTCGATAAAAGACCAAGGACGGAGACGGCAATGTTGCGTAAGCATTTCATTTCTGTAGCCGATACATTTTCCTCCACATAAAAGCCAATGCTTGACAGTATGTTCAAAGTGTTCAGGATCAAACACAACTTTTTTTGGGAAAAAATAAAGAAATAAAAAATAAATAAATAAAATATTTGACTGGAGAACGTGTGAAAGGTTATGCTGTGTCAGACTGGTTTATATTCTATTTAGTGCATTCCTGTTGACAGCTGGCTCATCAAGTGACTGTACTATAATGAATGGAACACGTTCTCAAGCTTTGTTTCGAAACAAAGAGGCTGAGTTCAAAATAAAATACTATTTTTGTAAAGGAAATACTGAAGTGTTTTCAACCATTGAGTACCACTGTACTGCACTGTACAAGTTATTTTTGTGCAATATATTACATTTTTGTTATTGAAATTTGGAATGGTTAAGTGTTATGAAAAAGAATCTGGATTGCAGTTATGCAGGTGTAAATCTCAGGCATGCAATTAAACAGGGACAGATCACAGGTGTGGAGTTAACTATCCACTCTGCCCCCTTGTGGTTCAGTCATCAACTTCATATTTATAGAAGGCGGCACGGAGGCAGCACCTCACAGCAATGAGGTCCTGGGTTCAAATCCCAGTCGGCCAGGCCCTCTCTGTGTGGAGTTTGCATGTTCTCCCCGTGTTTGCGTGGGTTTCCTCCAGCTACTCCAGTTTCCTCCCACAGTCCAAAGACATGCAGGTTAGGCTGATTGGAGAGTCTAAATTGCCCGTAGGTATGAGTGTGTGAGTGAATGGTGTGTGTGCCCTGCGATGGACTGCCGACCTGTCCAGGGTGTATTCCTGCCTTTCGCCCAATGTATGCTGGGATAGGCTCCAGCCCCCCTGCAACCCTGTTCAGGATAAGTGAGTTAGGATAATGATTGAATGAATGAATATTTAAAGAATACAAAAAACTGTGACGTAATAAAACCGCAAAATGGCAATGCCCGCTAGTGAGAACAACAGTTTAGATTCTTATCAGCCTCTTATTTGCAAAGCAGGGCGATAAAATTCCACCCTCCCCCTTGCCACACTCACGGTTTACAACCCTCACCATGCCACAAACTCTGAAAATAAAAGGTATATTCTCACAATCCTTCTACATTAAAAAAGAGATCAAAAAAATCATGTTGCAATATAAGAACAGAAATATACAATTCAGAAGTTATATATGTTTTTTTTTCTCAGCTCACTTTTATTGCACGTCCAGCAGACATATTTCCGGTTTGGTTGAAATATGTTTTTTTGGGGAAATTATTTGATGCAGACATATTTATGGAACCAAATATCCAACCTGGTTATGAAGCTACGACTGTTTTCTGACAACCGTTGAAGTTTCTTTTGTGTACACTGTATGTACATGCTCTGACATAAATGTATTCTCAAATGTCTGAATGGTATTCTCTTCTTTGATATATGTCATCAGACATATCTTTGCAGTAAATAGTTTTGAGATATTGTCACTTTTATAGGACTGGTACAAAATATGTGGAAAGCATTAAACAGGTACAGATCACAGGTGTGATCTGTACAGGTACAGGTGTGCAGGTAAGCGGTTACTGATCTCAGGTGTGGAGTTAAGCAGATACAAATCTCAGATGTGGAGTTAAACAGGTACAGATCTCAGGTGTGGAGTTGTTTAAATTTCTTAATCTGCAGGTACAAGTTAAATGTACTGAAGACTAACTGCTTGAGAAAGCTCAGAAGTTCCATCTGGCAGTTTCTAACATGATCAGTGGATTATGGCAAATGAAAAACTTCATCTGCAGAAAGCTCAAGCATGATGTTCTATATGAGACAAAAGAAGGGGGGATGGGGGGTGGCGCTGGCTGGCTTCTGTGAAATGCTTTACACCCAAGCGCAGATTCTGATTTGTTCCATTCCCCGAGGGACGTAACGCTTCTGACAAACCTCTCTGTACAGAGGGATGCAGAATTCTGCGGCAAATTTAGAAGAAAACACTACATTTGTCAACTGTCCAAATCAGCATGCCGCTCTGCTGCTGAATCTTAATGAAAAGAGACCAGCCACTGAGTGGGCAGAAGGAGAAAGCTGTACTTATTTGAAACAGAGGTGAATCAGAGATGCATCACTGCAATCCACAACATTACATTACATTTTATTTAGCAGACACTTTTGTCCAAAGAGACTTACAAAATAGTGCATATCAAGGTCATACAACAAACAACTGAACATGCCAGATAAGGTACCATTCATATATGATTGGTTGAAGGCCATGAATAGGCTAAGTCTGTAACTACCATACCAACATTATTACAACTTCAAGAACTACAGTTCCAAGACAAATAGAAATTCAAAACTCCTCAATTAAGGTATAAAATACAAGGGGCTAAAGATAGACAGGTGGAAAAACAAGTGACAATAGATTAGGGAGCTCCCGCAAAGGAGTTAAGGTTCAAATGAAATGGAGCAAATCCATGTCCTGAGATCCATTTTATGAGTGCATGCTTCTTATTCCAAATTCACCTCTCCATGGTGTTTGGGAAACACTTCAAGACAAACTAATCTAATTCCTCGAGTTTAATGTCACGCAAATATTAGCTGTGCTACAGGGTTTATCCTCATCAGCACCGTCCAGAGGACTAAAAACAAACAAAAAAAGAGGTGTGTGTATCCCCCCAACTCGCTCCCACAAATGAAACTGTGCTTCAGTCTATATTTTAGGGAAATGCCAAGCTGGAATCCATTCTGGCACAACGTGGCCAATGAGCACTGAAATTGCCTTCACTTGAGTGCAAAATGTGTCATAGACGCTTAGCGATTAAGCTGGGAATTCTGGGTAATTTGACCATGCAGGGATGACTGCTGCCTCTTAGTCCTTATTTTTACCCCCTGTGTGCTGTGGATGTTGTCATGTGACAGTGGCTGTTCCCTCTGTAGGCCAGGACCAGGGCTGGTTGTTAAGGAAAGGCCCTGCTGCTGGCTGACTCGGGGTGAAAGCAGGCAGAGACTCAGCTTTCTGTGAACGTACAGCCATTCAGACTGTACTGCCAGCTCAACAGCTACTACTGTAAATAGACCAGATACAATCTGGGGCATGGACAATAGTGACATATCTTATTCACCAACGTATACAAAGTGTGTATAAATACACGCACACACACACACACATGTTGGGCCCTAGGGTTGCTTAGTCTAATCAACTGCAAGACAGTGTCACCTAAATGACAAATCATTTTGATATTTTCTTGTGCAAAGCATGACATAATCTAATACAAAGTGTACAACTGTGTTCATACAGTATGTACTGTATAGCAAAATGTATGAGAATATGAGTTAACACTAAATATTTCAGTGTGTAACTAAGCAATTAAATGACTTCCTCTTCAGCTCTGTGTATGCCATGCTTGTTCCCTCCCTCCCTCCCTCTCTCATTAATATCTGGAACAACTTGTTGTTAACCCAGATTTATGCAAATACACACAATTATGTCTCACCTTTCCTTTGGTTCATTACAAGTAAATGCTGCTGCACCTGATTATTACGCAATTAACTGCACAGTGTTTTAGTTCTTAAAGAGACACTAGTTAAAGGCACACTCAGTGAGCATTTTATTAGGTATTTATTTGACTTTCTGCTGCTATAGCTTATCCACTTAAGAGATTTGACACATTGTGTGTTCAGAGATGCTCCTCTGCATACCACTTTTGTAATGTGTGGTTATTTGAATTGCTGTCACCTTCCTGTGTGCTTTCACACCATTCTCTGCAAACTCTAGAGACTGTTTTGCGTGAAAATCCCAGGAGATCAGCAATTTCTAAGATATTCAAACCAGCCTGTCTGGCACCAACAATCATTCCATGGTCAAAGTCATTAAGATCAAATGTATTCCTCCTTCTGACATTTGGTCTGAAACAGCTGAATCTCTTGAACATGTCTGCATGCTTTTATGCATTTAGTTGCTGCCACATGATTGGCTGATTAATTAATGCATGAACATGTTGCTGTACAGGTGTACCTGCTGTACAGGTGTACAAGAAAAACACTATATAAATGCAACTATCTATCTATTTATTTATTTATCTATCTCCATAGTTGCACAATTTACATGAATCGCCCAATGAAAAGTCAGAGGTAAAATGGTAAATATGTAGTTGTTGGAGGGGCAAAATACCTTAAGGAGCTTATTCTACCTAAAAATATCAAAACAAAGAAAATTATTAAATAATACAGAAACAAGACAATACTTATTCCTATACATATGCAAAATCATCACATTGTGGCATGTTTGTTAAATATTATTTCCCTGGACAGCACTGTGGAGAAGCTGCAGCTCAGTGCAGCCTGTCTGTGTCCATCATGGCTGACTCATCTTCTCACGCGCAGAGATATTCAGACTGACTGGGTAAATATGCAGTCAGCAGGACATTGGCACGCTTCAGAGTGTACCTTATGATCACTGCTGATGGTGACCAGGTGTGCTTTTTTCTGCAGCAGGTGTGTTTGCTGTTTACCACCTCCTTTTTCTCATAACATGCTCATTGCATGTATACATGTTCAGCCTTGTGTACAGCCTCAGAATAATACAGTGTGTAATGCCATACCTCCAGTCGCTGTGTGCTTAAATAGCCTAACTGTGCAATTCAGGTAGGTGCAAAAATATTTGTAGTGCACCCATAAAAGGACTCTGACTGGGTAGCTATCCCGCTGTGGCCTTCTGCTCAATATCATACAGAAACATTAGTGTGACCCTTTTGTGCCTCATCATATTACCCTAATGAAATGGGTGAGGGGGGTGGGGTATGTGTCTCATGATGTTTTTTGAGATGAGATGCCATCTCACTGGATCTATACTGGATCCTGTTTTGTAAAGATTTTGATGCTGATTATTGGATATGCATGAAAAGATAATGCCACCATGCGGCATACTGCAATTCACTTTTTAGCTTTGTTTACTAAATGTTCATTTTATCTATTAAGTCTGACGTATTGAAAATGAAAAGGGTTTTAATTTAAGGCATTGTGGCCATTGTGAAACACAGGAGCTGGGTAGAGGGTTTTGGCCACAGAAGTTTTAGCATGCAGCCACTGTGCTTGGGAGCAGCAATGCTCCTCACACTGGTGAGATTGTTGCCATTTAATCATCTAGCAACTAGGCTGAACACTTCAGTGCTAATATTCTTTTGTGTGTAGCCTCCAAGCGTGTACGTTATTTAATATACTGTAAGGACTGTCCTTGGTGATTTAAGGGTAAGCTTTAGCCTGTGAGATACAGGTACTAGGGCAACAAAGTAGAAGAGTACAAGTCAACCTCGTCCCTTAATAATTTACATTTGCTTATTACCTTTTTCCAATTTCATGGTTTCAAATTTTAATTCATTAACTTCTCCTGGGGAGCTTATTTTAGCATTTTTTTATTTAATTATCTCAACAGGTCACTAGCCTGTCTATACTGCCGAATTCAGTACATTATTATTTTCATTAACAATATACGATAATAGCCATGGGGCATTCTGACCGACATCTGTTACTGAAGGCAAAGGACAAAGGACATGTCTTCTTTTTATAGTGAAAGACTTTAATATGATAAACAGCAAAGTCTCTCAATTACAAGACACCACAATCACCAACTTTAGTCCATCTGTAATAGCTATAAATTAGTGGAGAAAACCATCTAGCATAAAACTGTGCAAAGTTTGCAGGCATTCATGTACTTCATTTGCAGAAATGTTTGGACATAGGCACTAGCCTGCCTACAGTGGGTTCCATAATTATTGGCACCTATATAATATATATATATATATACAATACAAATATATACAATAAAATGCCGTAAGCTAAAAAAATCATAGTTTTGTGTAAATAGTATTTTCCAATATGTGTAAAGCAGTGTGCATTATTATTGATTCAATTAAATAGTAAATAAAAAATAAAAATCACAAAAAAATGGTTACATAATTATGCCAATTATGGCACCCCTTGTTTAATACTTTGTGGAAACACCCCTGGAAAAGATGGTAGCCAAGAGTCTTTTCCTATAATTTGTGATACGGTTAGAGAACACAGGCATTAATGATCATTGCTCCATGCAGAACCTTTCAGAATCATTGATATCCTTGGGATACATACTTTTAAGTTTAGACCACTGGATTGTCATGGGATTTAAGTCTGGAGACTGAGTTGGCCATTCCAGAACCTGGTTGTTGTTTTTACTTAACCATTGTGTGGATTTTGATGTATGTTTGGAGTCATTGTCCTGTTGGACAATCTACCTAAGTCTCAGCTTCCTAGCACAGGCAACCAGATGTTCTGCCAAGCTTTCCAGGTACTTTGGTGAATTCATTGTGCCATTGATCTTAAATAGTGTATCTGGACCACTGTCAGTAAAACAACTCCAAAACATCAATGACTCACCTTCTTATTTGACAGTAGGTATGAGGTGCTTCTCCTTATATGCATTCCATTTTGCCGCCAAACATGTCGATGGTGTGTATGGCCAAAACCTTTGGTCTCACCTGTCCATAGTACTCTCTTCCAGTCATAATTCCAATGAGGTTATGGCAAAGTTGTGTTTATTGTGCTCAGTAAGGGTTGTCTTTGTGCCACCCTTCCAAAGAGTTTGTTGGCATGGAATTGACGGTTCTTTGGCTTTTCCCATGCTGAAGGTTGACAGAGGGAATTTTCATCCTTGTTACCTCATTTTTATACTCTAGTAAAGCAAGAAGTGATGGAATTACACAATATATTAAGGGTGCCAATAATTCTGGAGCCCACTGTATATTATTCTCTAAAGGGTTCAACTTTTAACTTGTGCATTTATGGTCACTCACATGCATATAAACACACAAACAAGTAAATTTGTTGTAATATAATGTGATGCAGTGCATTGAAGACTAGCTATCCCCCCTCCTATAGGTGAGCAGGCCATTATTAGAACACCAGCTGGTTTTTCTTTATTCAGATTATTTGTGCAGCTATAAAAGTCTTTCTTCAGATCCTGTGATTGCTCCTGAGGTCATGAAAGCTTTATTTTTATTCTGTGGTTTTGCGTGCAGTCATAAAAGCCATGCGCTAAAAACAGGGGGAGCATTAATACTGCAGCTGCTGTGATTCCTGTGCTCCACACATTTCAATAAGAAAAACGTTTGGGTAATCTATGGGAGAGAGATGGTGTGTGAGAGAGAGAGAAAGAGAAAGAGAGAGATGAATTTAAATCTGTGTGCTGCATGTCCCTAGGCTGTCTAAAGCACAGCTCGCCCGCTTTGAAATGCAAAAAGCATTGCATTGATTTAGCTTTCTAGATATTAACTTTTGTGTGTGTGTGTGTGTGTGTGTGCGGGGCTCAGGGCTGTCAGTCTGTGAGCAAACAGACAGCTGACCCAGTGGGAGCTCTGTTTCTGTGGGTCAGTGTAAATATGCGGTTCAGACACGGTACAGTCATCATCTGGAGGGGAGGCGAGGTGACCGCCTGACACGGCTCACATTGCTGCAGTGGAGAGTGTGAGGCGGATCGTCCGCCACCACCCTGCGCCATAACCCGGTGCCATGACCCAGCATCATTACCTAGCATCATTACCTGGCATCATGACCCAGCACCAGGACCTAGCACCTTGACCCAGCGCCATGACCCAGCACCAGGACCTAGCACCTTGACCCAGTGCCATGACCCAGCACCAGGACCTAGCACCTTGACCCAGCGCTATGACCCAGCACCAGGACCTAGCACCTTGACCCAGCGCCATGACCCAGCACCAGGACCTAGCACCTTGACCCAGCGCTATGACCCAGCACCAGGACCTAGCACCTTGACCCAGCGCTATGACCCAGCAACAGGACCTAGCCCCATGCCCCAGCACCAGGACCCATCATCATGACCATTATCATGACCCAGTGCTATGAACCCAGCACCATGACCCAGCACAATGACCCAGCACCAGGACCTAGCACCATGACCCAGCACCATGACCCAGCACCATGACCCAGCGCAATGACCCAGCGCCATGACCCAGCACCTTGACACAGCACCATGGCCCAGCATCATGACCCAGCACCATGACCCAGCATCATGACCCAGCATCATGACCCAGCACCTTGACCCAGCGCCATGACCCAGCATCATGACCCAGCATCATGACCCAGCGCCATGACCCAGCGCCATGACCCAGCGCCATGACCCAGCGCCATGACCCAGCACCATGACACAGCACCATGACCCAGCATCATGACCCAGCACCATGACCCAGCACCATGACCTAGCATCATGACCCAGTACCATGACCCAGTGCCATAACCCAGCACCACGACCCAGCATCATTACCCTGCGCCATGACCCAGCATCACGACCCGCATCACGACCCAGCATCACAACCCAGCATCATGACCCAGCACCATTACCAAGCGCGCATGCGCTTTCCACAGAAACCCACGTCACTGCACTCAGAGACTCACCTGCATGGACTTCAAATAAATACATTAATTAACACACTATTAATATTATAATGAGATCTCAGTGTGATTATTGATTCATTTCGACAAAGGTTTATGGCTAGAAAATGAGCAGCATATTTAAAAAGTAATGTGAGGAATAATTTATTTATGTAAGTAATCACTTATTCATCCAATCGATAAATAAGTCACATTCTTTAAATACTTAAAGCTTCAGAAAACCTCTATTATATCCATGCTTTCATGATTTTATTTGTACTTACATTTAGCTTGTTTTTATTGATGTTCCATATCAGAACTTCAGAGCCCTTTTAAATACCTCATGCAGCATTAATGACTGATCCACATCTTGTATTCCTTTCAGAAAAAGACAAAGATACATAATCAAGTGCCATACAGAACACATATGGAGAGCTTAGAAAGAGTGAACTTTACCATCTAGTCAGCAATATTGATTCATATGCCAGACCTATCAAAGTGATATGAGGTTATAATGATCATACTGATTGATACAAGCTTCTTCTCTCATTTAAGCCATTTTCCAATTCTCACACCCGGTGTTGCAAAAGGCTTAAATACATTACTACATACTGTAAATAGGCTGGGTCATACCTGGCATCTGATCATCGCCACACCTTCAAAAGTCCTGTAATGTGTCTTCATTTATCCCGAGACATCCATGACTTTGCAATGTTATGCAACACACAACTAGTGTCTGAAACCTGCGAATGCACTTGCTTTTGGGTTACCGCCACATTGCGGCAAGTCCAAGATAGAGCTCAACATGAGCAGTGTAATTTTGGTCTGTTTCAGTGCAAAAGCTATTTATAAATATTTATATAGCACCAAGGACAGACATCTGTTTACATTGTCGTGCATGCTGAGAATTTTGAAAATTAAAAACCAAAGTGGTTTTTGCACTAGGAATTAATAGAGCCTTTCATCCATTAGCCTGACGGCTCCTGGCCGCTTATTGCGCTCATCTGTCCCGTTAGCTTGATGTGTAGAAGTGTTTATTTTTTTCATTTCCTTCCCCTTTCATTGGTGTATGTTTAATGACGCTATTCATCTGCCTGTAACCTCGTGCACTCAGAACCCTTTCCACAAATACTCAGAAGCACATTACAGAGGTTTTTACAGGGTGATAACGCTAACTCAGCACGGTTGTGCCGTGCTACTAAGGTGCTTGCAGGGTTGCAGTTGTGCTGTGGTTCTGTTCCTCCCAGTGATGTTGGACTTTGATCATAATACCGGTTACATTTGCTTCTGTCCAGCACTCTTCCTGCCCCATGTGTGTTGGCTTTTGTTCCAAATATAAATGTGATCATAATTGCGAATGATGCACAACATAATTTTCTGTAAATTGTTCTCAATTAGACACATTTAATGTCTTGAGGGATGATTTTCCCTCTTAAGCCACATTATGGCAGAAATAGCTCGGCATACCAATAAGAATAAATGCCTTATACTCACACCTTTGGACATTAAATCTGTCAACCCAGTTCTAAAGCACAAAAAGCACTCATTTTCAGTAATGGGCTATCTAACTCCTGTCTAAATCATTCCTTTAGAGAGAGGATACATTTTGTATTGATTAATTGAGAGACTGACAGTGGGAATCTGGTGAAATCGCAAAAGGCCTGACCCTTGGGAATAGATTCAATCATTATTTACTCTTAACATTGCCACAATTTTAGTCAACTGTTAGTCTTTAACAGCACCAACACGGTTTGTAGAGTTTGGAGATTATCTAAAAATAAACTTGTTTATTTTTAACATCATATATGCAATTATATTTAATGAAAAGTTTGAGGCAATTACTGATTGAAACCATGCCCAAATCATCCAGTCTTCAAGGAAAATTAGCAAATTAGTTCAATGTGCATTATATGAACATTGGTTTAGGACAAAATTGTTGCATAGCGCATACTATGCGTTTTCTGAGCTGTAGACCAGCACACACAGTGGCATCCATTGAGGCCAGTGAGAAGTGAACCAGGGTTAGGTAGCCCAGTGAGAAGTGAACCAGGGTTTGGTACCCCAGCTGGCCCTGCAAGTCTCTAGGACAAGGGCTGGGCTCCTCAACCCTGGTTCCTGTGAGTCACAGGGATCGCTGCGCTCCTCAACCCTGGTCCCGGTGTTTTTTTGGTCCAGCTAAAACATTTTATGACCGTTAACTCACCTCACCCGGCTCCTTTGGCCTGAACTAGTACATCGCATTCTGGGTATGATATCCTGGGCAGAATCCCTTTATTAACATGTATTAAACAGAGGAGCTGTCAAGAGTGTAAATTAGTACAAAATAGAGGAGCGGTTTGAGAAGATCTGCATAAACATTCTGAAAATCACCTGTGATGAATCCAGCGCTGGGGTTGGTGAACACTATTAAAGTCTCTGAGACCCAGTGTGATGGTGAACACTCACATTAACACATGAAGTGACCAGGGCCCTGCCAGAAACGATAAGTGTCCCGGCGCTGTGGTTCCTTGGCTCGTTTTTCATGCGCCTTTGTTTACGCATCCACAGAGAGTGCTTCTCATTAGCAGCTGGGCCAAGCGCTCTGGACAAGGGCCAGGCATCTCAGGCCAGCAGCGCCATTCCACCTCACCTGATGACAGTACATCTCTGCTATTTCGCATCATCGTGCAAATCCCTGTAGCCAAGGCATCCTGCATGACAATCCATCACACACATTTACACTCATAATATGGAATTTCTAAGCCTCATCGCACAAGTTTACCATTCTCTTATTTGCAATCCCTGCTTGAGCCTGTGCAGTGTATTTGGGATCTAAGATGATGCACAGACATCTGTACGGAGGCTGTCTTTTATATCGTTCTGTTTCTAAGACGGTCTATTCAGTTCTGACTGCACCATTTCACATCTAAAACCAGGTGGCCAGTTTTCTGTGCTGAAACATTTTCTCAGTCATTTGTTCCAAGCTATAGCTCTTTACAAATCCCTTCTGCTCTATATCAGCTTAATGTGTCCAATAAAATGTTATGCCAGAAAAGTCAAATCATTAAAGTAAATTAGCACTTGTTGTGTTTAATTATTGAATAAAGAACACGTAGGTTCTATATGACACCTCTTTGTATCAGCGAGAATTGTAGTTTGTGCATCAGAGTTGTTAATATTTGCAAACTGAACAATGAAGTCACCCATGATGATTCTGTGATGTTAACAATATCTTGTTTTCGAAATGTGTACCTCTGATGGTTTTGTGTGGCTACAGTGCAGTATTTGGACTGCACTGTGACATAATTTTGTGTCGTTTTGGCTCTGTACTCCAGCACATTGTATTTAAAATAAAATAAAATGATGATTAGGTTAAAGTGCTAAAGTTAATTTGAGGGTTTTTACATCCACATTGGGTGAACAGTATAGGAATTGTAGCAGTTTTTATACATAGTTGCCCCATTTTTAAGGGACCGAAATTTTAATTGGACAATTGGCAGCTCAATTTTTTATTGGAGTGGTGTATTACGTTGGATCGTTAGTTCATGCAAGACAATATTGAATATAAAAACTTTCAGTTTGTGTTAATTTGTCCAATTACTTTTGGTCCCCTAAAATTGGGGGGACTATATACAGAAATGGCTGTAATTCGTACACACTTCACCCAATGTGGATATAAAAAAACTTTGAATTAAAGCTGAAAGTCTGCAGTTTAACCGTATTGTTTTATTTAACTATTTGTTTGCTGGAGCAACAACAAACAGTATATCACTGTACAAATACTTACAGACGGCACTGTATGCTCGAATGCAAGTGCATCATTGAATGCTGTTGTTTAACATAGATGAAAAATAGATCAGATAACAGGCAAAGTCAAGTGCTCATCAGATGAAAAACTCATGATGTCTGTAGTTTAGGCTAAAGAGCCTAAAAATCTAATAATCTTGTTAGAGGATGTTGTGATTTCCTTACTATTATTATTGGGTTTTTTAATGAGCCGGATTATGCTAGTATTTCATTTAGTCACCTTCTGTTGAATACCTTGCCAGAATTAAAACTGATTTCAGATGGGATTTGTTTGAATCTATTTAGAGCCAAGGTTGAAGAATTCATGTAAATATTATGAAGCAGTTTAAGTGAAATTAATAATCATATCGTTATCATGCATACAGAAGCTCAATTAATGATTTAGGCCGGCGTTTTCCTAGGTTTTTTTTTTTTGTCTATGAAGGACATAGTTGAAGATGTTTGCATAAATTAAAAATGTGTTAGATTTCAAGACTTTATTTATTTAGCTAATATTTATCTATGTTAAAGGTACAATAGATAATTTCGGACTTCTAACGGTCAAGAGAGAAAGAGAGAAAACAGGCTCAAACCACAACACTGTTTATCCCACTGTTTATCTGTGAATGTGCTGACGTCGAAACGCCATTGGCTGTGGAAATTATAACCAATTTTCAACCAGCTTGAATTATTGTACAGCTATGCAATGTTTTGGTGCAGTGTCGGCCTGTCAACTGCATATTATAAACTAACAGGCTATAAACACAGGCAGAGGGTGAGTCAATATGTCAGTGAGCCCTTTGCAATGATAGGAAGGGATTGTGCCAATGCAACACAAACATATTACCTATTGTACTTTTAAAGTAACAGTTTCTGAGAAACAAGTCCCGGGGCTCCCAAAGCTGAGTTTGGTCGGCTCACATGGACCGGCATAATTGGCTCGCCGCTCCGTGGGCAGGGGGAGGAATCAGAAAGGAGGGGGTTAGTGAGATCGCTGCAAACAGCTCCCCGGGTGCCTCGCAATCACGATCGCGGGCGGGACGATGCGGCTTGGAGAAGGCGTGTCGTTCTCAGGATCACCTGATCCATCCAGGCCGCCGAGGGATGGGGTGTAGGCGGTCTATCCCTAGCTAACACACGGGCAATTGGAATAGACAAGACACAATTGGCTACTAAATTTGGAGAAAACAGGAATAATCAGAAATATCTTTTTATTGGAAACAAGCCATGGTCTGTGAGTTATTTCATTTGTTTCATTGTCTGCTCTCACCAATGCTGAAATCAAAATTGAGGCATGAGGTCTGCTCATTACATCTGAAATTGAAGCCCAACTGATATTTCAAAATTCCCACCCTGCCAGTATATGTTATTGTAGTCTTATTAAAAGGTTTTTTTCCTATCTTCTGGGAATACTGCCTCAAAATAATATACAACCATTATGCAATGAGAGTGCTCCTGTTTTTATTATATTTGCATGCAGTAGACAAAAAAGAAAACTTTACAGTAGTTTGGTTCAGGGATTGATTTAGGGATGGATGTAAATGTCCTTAACCTTGGCTTTAAGTGATGGTTTCACTCCACTCCTTCCTGAGTTTGGATGAGCAACATTGATGATTCTTGAACTCACAAAACTATTGATTGGTGAGTCAATGTTCTGAAGAAATGCTCATTGACTCCAGGACTTTTTCTGTTTAAATAGAGTGTGTTCCCTTTGCACTGATTTTCTTGTTTATTCTTACTTGCCGAGGTATAACTGTGTAATTGTAGCTCCCTCAGGGAAGGGAAACAGTTGAGCAGCTTGGTAATTGGAGTGATTCTTTTTTTTTTTGTGTGTGTGTGTTTTTTTTTCTAAGATGAATATTGTGCAGATGAAAACAAATCAAATCAAGCAAAAAATCTTCTCACTGCAATGTTGAAATGTACTTCTCAAGGAGAATGATAAATGTGCCATGTACGATACTCATCGGAAGAGATATCGCTTTCCTATAACACAGGGGACTGACAGCAATATGAATGACTCAACTATGCACAAACAGCTGTGCTTCGTCTGCTACACAATGACAAAGCATGGGGCTGAATTTAGAGCTGGTGAGTGCCAGCAGTCACTTTAGCTGTGCGTACTCTTCACAGCTGCTGCCCTCACACTACTGCTTTCAAAAAGCACGCCTTATTGCCATTTCAATCCGCACCAGATAATACCAGCAAAACCATCCATCAAGAAAACAGACTTAGAACTGAGAATTGAAACTGAAGTCAATCACAGATGATTGAGGTGGGACACCATGAGAGAGAGAATACTTGTGCTTACTGTATAAACAGAGTAATTCTTTCAGTAAAAGATTATTTGGGATGAAACTAACAACCCAATGAGGAGTTACATTTTAATTATTTCTCCAACACTTTAAGTTTTAGGTGAGATGCACCCGAAAGGGGTCCTGGGAGCTTTATCCTGTTTCTGGGGCAGCTAACCCAAAAATTAAATGAATGCCTGTTTCCACTCACCCACAGCACCATGTACCCAACCTGATATGGGACAAGTTCTTGAGATTTTACGACACTTTTACTACAGTTCACCATGATATCATAGAGCTGGAAACAGTTAATCAGTGCGCCAAAAATTAACATTAAAAAAACTCAACTGCAATGACTGTTTTCAAATATAATATCACAGTTACTTCTTACACAACATCTTCTACTCGCCTAGTGTGTTGGCCCAAGCAGAAGTTTCCGCTGAACTCCACCAGTATTCTGGGGTCAAGTGTGAATTTATTATTATAATTTTTTATCAGCGTTTTAGCCAGCTGTTTGCTGCGTGGAAACTCCTGCTTGCCCAGACGCAGTTGGCGAGTTCCAGCAGCGGCTGACACCACATGCTTTGGAGGAGAACACATGCTTTATATGTTCTCCCAAAGCATGAGGAGGTTATGATGGGAGCAGGCTGTAGCGTAGTAGTTAAGGTCCATGACCTGCAAGGTCGGTGGTTCAGTCCCCGGTGTAGCCACGATAAGATCCATGCAGCTGTTGGGGCCTTGAGCAAGGCCCTTAACCCCACTTTGCTCCGGGGGGAATTGTCCCCTGCTCCATCCAATCAACTGTAAGTCGCTTTGGATAGAAGTGGCAGCTAAATAAAATGTAAGGAGTAATAATGTGAACAGTCCAGCTTGAGCGTTATTGGCATTCCCTGTTAGGGAGAAAGAGCGGTAAAGGGTGGGGTTGCGCAGTAAATCTGATGAGACGTAGGGAAACAAAGGGCGGTGTCAGAAACACTGCATGTTAGATCTGTTCTGCATGGGATTCATCATGGAATCGCTCTGTGCCAGAAGCAGCCACTCTCCCTCTGATTGGACATCCAGACAGCCATTCTCCAGCTGCTTATGATCATAAGCTAAAATGAAAAAATAATTCCAGCCATCTTGACATATATTTATCAATTTATTGAGGCAGGAAAGTGGCACAGGGAAGGATTGCGGAGATAATAGAGATTTTAACATTTAAAAGTATCTATGTATCATCTTTATCCCCGGATTAATAGACCATAAAAATGAATGAAGGAACACTAATATATGAATCATCTGAATCCTCAAAATAATGGAGCATACATGTGTATGAATCATCTGGACACCCATATTAATGGTATACAAATACACTTGCAGTTTATTAGGTAGAGCTGTCCACCAGCTTGCTAATTCAAATATCTAATCATGTGGCAACAACTCAAAGCTCAAAAGCATATAGCCGTGGTCAAGAGGTTCAGTTGTTGTTCAAACCTGAGATCAGAATGGGGAGGAAATGTGATCTACGTCACTTTGAGAATGGAATCATTGTTAATCCCGGACTGAGTGATTTCAGTATCTAGAGTTTATAGGGAATGGCACAAAAAACAAAAAAACAACATCCAGTAAGAGGAAGTTCTTGTGGCCTTGTTAATGAGGAGGATAGAGGAGAATGGCCATGCTGGTTCAAGCTGACAGGAAAGTGACAGTAACTCAAATAACAATAACAGTGATATGCAGAAGAGCATTTCTGAACACATCGTTGAACGTGTTGAGTCTAATTAATACTTAATAAAGTGGTCACTGAGTGAAAATGTGAATAATCTGAACATTAATGAACCACATCATTTAAGGAAACTGATTGCCTTGAACCACTGAGAATGCAATGGTTTTAAATTAAATGCTTTAAGTAAAACAAGTTATTCCAAACTCTTAATTTAATTAACATATTCTGTTTTTTTTTAAATGGGACTGCCCAATCAATTCAGTAAAATGTAATTTGTGCTTCACATTGTAGTTTCATTTATAGGATGAGTCACAAATTGGAATCGGGCACACTGTATTATGGTACATGTCTTTACACTGAAAAGATCTTTAATGTGCATGTTGATGAAAACTTGTTTCCCTTTTTACCCCTGTGTAGTCTTAACATTCTGTATACTCCCCTTATCCTAAGGGTAAAAAATGACCCACCTTCACGAAGCCCCTAAAATAAAGCAGCTTGAATTTCAACCCCCAAATCTATTTTGCATGAAGAAACAACCTGTCACTCTTTACAAACTTTGTCATCAAATGTAAAGAGAAAAGGTTTTCTCTGTTGTTAAACATAGTGGCGGTTCATTTTTGAACAATACAGTCATCATAAGTGCAATTTCTTTTTTTTTTTTTTGGTTTGACAAGAGGGATAGGGATATCAGAAAGGGAGAAATTAGGAGGTAGGACTAAGGTACAGTTTGAAAAGGTGTGTTTTTAGTCTGCGTTGAAATAGGGGGAAGGATTCTGCTGTCCTGACAGTGGTAGGCAAGTCATTCCACCACTGAGGAACCAGAAAGGAAAACAGGCGTGAACGTGTAGCTCGACCGCCAGGTGCTCGTAGTGAGGGAACCATAAGGGGACCAGAGCTGGCAGACCAGAGTGGTCTAGCTGGGGAGTAGGGAGTGATTAAGGATTGTATGTAAGAGACATGGCGGAGTTGGGCTACTGAGTGACGGAACAATATCCATATGAAGTACCTATGATACTATGATGCTATGCTATGATACTATGACAATATATGCGCATGTGTGTCAACTAATTTTGTGGGGAAAAAATACTAAATATTTTTTATATAAAAAAGTATGTATGTATGTAAGGTGGGGCAGTCCCCTTAGCAGCCTGAAATGCCAACACTAGGGCCTTGAATCGGATGTGTGAGGCAATAGGAAGCCAGTGGAGGCCAATGAGGAGCGGGGTGACATGAGCCAACCTGGGCTGACTGGTGATCAGGCGGGCTGCAGCATTCTGGACCAGCTGGAGGGCTTGATGGCACAAGCTGGGAGACCGGCTAGGAGGGAGTTGCAGTAATCCAGGCAGGAAATGACGAGTGCCTGGACTAGGAGCTGGGTGGCTTTCTCTGTCAGGAGATGACGGATACAGCGTATATTGTAGAGGAAGAAGCTGCAGGTTCTGGCAGTGGAGGATACTTGTGGAGCCAGGGTGAGGTAGTTATCAAGAGTCACCCCAAGATTATTTGCCGTATGGGAGGAAGAAACTACAATGTCCTCAACAGTCAGTGAGAGGTCAATTGTCGAAGAGGACTTAGCAGGGATGTAGAGAAGCTCAGTTTTGGCAAGGTTAAGCTTCAGGTGGTGGGAAGTCATCCACGCAGAGATATCAGCCAAGCAGGCAGAGATCTGTGTGGCGACCTGGGTATCGGGGGGAAGGAAATAAAGAGTTGGGTGTCATCGGCGTAAGAATGGTACGAAATGCCATGGGAAGAGATGACAGAACCAAGAGACATGGTGTATAGTGAGAAGAGGAGAGGACCAAGAACTGAGCCCTGCGGGACTCCAGTTTGTAGGGGGTGAGGGTCAGAGACTGAGCCCCTCCAAGTCAACTGGTAGGAACAACCAGAGAGGTGGGAGGAAAACCAAGCGAGTGCAGGTCCTATGTGTGTAATGTGTGTAAGCAGTGACATTGCAAGGTAGGGCACAGTATTGTGAAATGCACCATTTATGATATTGCAGGGTATGGGACAGTAGGTAGAAAGGCATAATTTACAGTAAGTATTGAAATGTAAAATGGAAGGTAGCTGGTAGTATTTTTTAAATCCATTATGTAAAGGTATTGAACTGTAACAGCTGTGATTTTATGAGTACTGTGATTTTAATAACCAAAGGATCAATGGGGTTCGCATTTGAATTACATTAACATTGTGTTTAATGTAAAGCAATAAGTAATAATGACGCAGGTTAAAGTGCACGGATGGGGAAATCTGTACAATCAAACCAATTTCTCAATGAAAAAACATAAAGGCAGTTTCACAATAGTATATTGACAGTTAGAAAATAAAGTAGAATATAGACTAAATATAATGTTCTGTATGGATTCATAGGTGTGTCTATGTGTGTTACATTATGTTATAGTGGTGTCAATATACTGCAGTAACATGACTGCTGGCTGAATTCATGCCAAGGCACAATTTACAAAAGTCACAAATGTGAACTTTCACTTTAAGGTCTCACACTCATAAGAGCCTGTGTACTTTTTTAATCTTTCACATTCTTAAGAGTGTGTTCTTTTACCTTGCAGTCTCACACTCACACGACTGCACTTTTATCTGAGGTACGCTCTCATTCCTGACCATATTTTTCTGGCCAAATTCAATCTCAGCAGAGTTGTTTCTTCAGCTGCACACTTGTCCGTCATTCACTGCGAACATCAGCAGTGGCCCCGCAGCATCTTTATTTGCTTGTTGTCCAATATTACAGGCGAAATGATTTTCGTCTGTCCACAATGTACTTTGTTTTGTCAGTGACCATAGCAATAAAGTATATTGTTTGAAAACCGACAGGTGAAATATTTTTCACAAAATGTTGTATAGGCAACTGAAGGGTAACAAGGCTTCATTTTATTTAAAAAAAAAGAAAAAAGAATGAATTAATATGAATGGATTAAAAATAATAATTTATATAAATAGTCAATAATAATTTTATTCAAAACAAAACTATTGAAATGTATATTATATAGTCATATATTTCAAGGCATAGCAGTACTTTTCTACTTTCTCAGTGTTCAGAACAAAAGCATTGGGAGGTTTACCTTGTAATATTAACAGAACTCAATGAACTTCAGGAGGCAAATTCACAAAGCAAACAGATTGGATTTGTCAGAGCAGACTTAATAAAGGAACCTTGATTTTGACTGCATTTTGAATACTGGATGGGCAAAAACATTTGTGGGTGATTTAATTCAGTCAAAACAATGACCTTGTGCAATATAACACATGTCCATATTGACTAAATTAACTTCATTTAGAGTCAACAAAATGAGATGCAAGCAAGGTCTGCTGCTTCATGAGTTAGCCTGGTAAATTAATGAGTGAAACCTGATGCAATTCATCAAGACTGCCCTAAATTAAATATCATAACATGTTTTTAAAAGACTGGGAGGGAATAACAGGGGCTCTCAGTTTACTATGTTTCTCAGCCAATTCCTTCCACTGCTCAACCTTTCATTCACCCTGGATGACACCACAGTGTCACTCTTCCTCTGATAAGGAAGAGTGTCTGCACTTCCTGGTCACATCTCCTGCCCATCTTCTCACCGTCCCTGACCTTCATATATCATTTCATTTTCTCTTTCTATGGATTTCCTATTGGATAATGTCAGAGGTATACTACTGTAAGCACAGGTTATCTGTCTCAAGGTACTTTCTTTTGTTAAAATTACAGATTGTTGTTTGTTAGGTTAACATTACACTTCCTGATTATTAATGGGCTTCGATGCCTTCTTGGTGAAATTGCATCGTTGTACTCTTGGGAGCAGCGCTGATGTTCTCCTCTTCTGTACGTCGTTCTGGATGAGAGCAGCGACTAAGTGATTGTAATGCGAGATGACTTTCCTTCAGCTCTACAGCATTATCACAGCTGCTGTAATTGTCTTTATTCTTTATTTTTTTATTTTCGCTCGTGAGACATTGTCAGCATCTTAGATTACAATTTGAATGGAATCGGTGCTTTCTGCAACCTCCCCCTTCCAAATGTCTAAACAAATCATTGTGAACACCTATGGGCTACTCGCACAAGCCATTTGTGCTGATAGCTCAAGAACTGCATATCAGATCGGGACAAACAAAGTATCAACTTGAAGCTTGACTCAAATGACATCTTTCTCAAATGACAACTGTATAAGTCAGTGGCCAAGGTCAAGGTCATATGGCCAATTGAAAAATAGGTGTGACAAAATGTACATCTGAGATGTATATTTACTGAAATTGTGCAGCATCTATTTGTTTTGTGACCTTGACCTACTTTTTGTCACGGTAGGGTGGCCATCTTGGAAAACACGTTTTTGCTGATAACTCAGGACAAGTAAAGTATCTTGAAGCTTGACTTGGAGCACATATTTCTCAAATGATAACCATGTAGGTTCAGTCACGGTCAAGGTCATATGGCCAATTGACAAAGAGGTGTAACAAACATTGACACTTTTTTGGGCTACAAATAAAATAGTCTATATATACTCACTGCTTGCACTAAATGTATGGCATAGCCCAAATAGGTTAAATGCATATAGCCCGGTTTTTCGATCTGGACATGAACATACTTTCAAGATGGATTTCAACTTAACATAATAGCATAATTTACCCATCTCAGTGTCCCAACATATCTACATATTTACAAGGTATAATTCTTCTGTGGTGAGTCATGGGCTGCAATATAACAGGGACTTATATTGAAATTGGAATCGCAGTGCATTGGGAAGAAAAACAAACCAAGGCAGTGGAAGGGCAGGCAGGGGGAGGCTTTTTCCCTGATCGCTCAGCGATCAGAATTTCTAGTTATTATTATTTTTTTGATGCTGTTTCTGCTCTTTATTGCAGTCTTTACCACAAGTTCATTTCAAAGCTGTCCTTCATCGTTTTCACAAGTCAGACACAGCATGCATACAAAACCTGAGGATGCATTGCCCCACATCCCTCACCATGTGAAATCTCAAATTCCATCGATTGTGATATTGAGCTTTTAAATAGATAAAGGTTCCAAATGCTTAAGAAGTTTTTTGTTTCATAAATTAGAATTAGAAATGATACGTTTTGCAGGTGCACAATCCTTACTTTAAGAAGAATTGAGTGGTGCATTGTGGGACATACAGAGAATTAAACTGAGATTCAAACTTAAACGGATTCACACAAATGCCAGCAAGCTGATGTGAAGGCTGAATATAGATTGAATGAAACTCTAAGTAAATATTTATAAATCATTGCAAATACACAAAAGAGGGGAACATCACTGAATCCATGCGGTAATATCACAACATGAAGAGAAAAACATGACAGATTTTTGTGCAGTGAAACTGTTTTTTGCTTCTCACTATAAATGTCTAATAAATTGTATGTTGTGGAATGATACCAATGCTTCCATTTTCCGAGAAGGTACACTTACAGTAAATTATAGTACATGAATCCCAACTGAATTGAATCAAATCAATTTATTTCCCATGTCAAAAGTTGGACAGTGCAGTTAAATCAGAATCAAAACACATTTATAGCCAGGGATAAAGTACCGAGTGTTTTATTTGTCTGTCAAGTTTGATATAAGAAAAGGGAGGAAATGTTTGCATGCAAGTTATTCAAAATGATGATATATTTTAACTTGTGCATGGGCATTGCAGGAGTTTTTCATAAACATGAAGAGCACTCCCTTCGAACCAAGAACACATTTGTCTTTTACCTGTATTTACAGTACAAGGTTTGACCATGAATGGTCTCCCTACAGTAGCACTGAGTGACAGACAACGTAATAAGCCTTCTACCCGTGAATTGTCGATGTATAGGTCATAAATCATGCCCAAGGAAACAAACAAGGAATACATAACGAGCCTTACAGATAAATAAAAGCACTAGAAAGGTTATTAATGTTGGTATAATGTTGTAAAGGCATCATAGGAAAGGCCAAGTGGCTACCTCATGTTTGTTTTAATAGGAGAAATTTATGTACATTTCCCCTCATATGATGGTCTGACATTTTCAGCTGTGATTCCAGTGCAGAAATGATCTGACATTGGGCTATACGTTACCTCCTCCCCTATGTGCATGTGTTTATGTTCCATCATTACAGTAAGTCAAGGTCTTTTATTTTCCCTGTTGCCAGCTGGCAAACAGAACCATCCGCAGAGCAGAACTGAAGTCCACGTGTTTAAAGACTGTATACGGGAAGAGTGCTTACCTGAGCTCCTGGGTACCTGTGCACCTGTGTGGGGTCAGCTGGCAGGAGCCATAGCTGCCCTTAGACAGCCAACAGCAGGTGTGTTGTTGCTGGTGTAGAGTAAGGGTTTGGGCTCCTGAGTCCCAGGTGATGTGTTCAGTGCGTTCGGCCGCTCTAGGTCACTGGAGCCTTCTCCACAGTATACTGCATAGGCATACTCCAAAAGTACACTCCGACCCTGTCGATAAATGTACTATATCTAGAACAGTACAGTACAGTACATAACTAAAAGCCACAGGAATGCAATTTTGATCGCAAGTGCACACAAAATATGTGTATACAGGTAGTCGTCGACTGTTATAATTACCTTACATATATTATACCGTGTAATGATATTATAATCATCTTTAAGTCATATTTTATCAATATTGTCTTTGTTCTTTATTGTTATAACCATTGTATCACCAGTCTGAGTACTGTTATCATCTTTTTACATATTTGAACAATGTTCTTTTTGTTCATTATTGTTATAACCAATATACATACTGTACAGTATCATCTTTCTACACATTAAAGTCGCGGTCGTAAAGGCAAACGGTCATAAGTTGCATAGGTCGTAAGTCGACGACTACCTGTATATGTAATTTAGAAGTGTTTTACGCGATACAGAAGAAATGGCTCGACATTGTGTCATTGTAAGTGCTCAAAATCCCAGGGCTCAGATTCAACAAGGGTATAAACAGAAAAGAACCAGACAGTAATTAAATGACCGCAGTCACAGAGTTGACCTACACTGTTCTCAATATAATATGCACCTGAAAATGTTTTTAAGAGTGATCTTTTCATATCCACATGTTTTTGTGTGTGTGTGTGTGTGTGTGTGTGTGTGTGTGTGTGTGTGTGTGTGTGTACGCATACAGTAGCATAGGCATTGTAAAATCTGTGACTCGGCCTTGGAAAAATCTGTACGTTTGTTTTTTTCTCCCTCGCATAGTTTGCAATTTAATTTTGGTGATCGATGATGTGAGCCCAGTCTTATATACACCAAGGTCAGAGTGGCTTTATGAAAGTATAGGTATATTGCTAAAAGTGGGTAAATCCAATGGCATTCTTTCAGCCAGCACGTTGGCTGGCTGGACCAAATTAAAAAGTATTTTCTTTTTTTCACCAGAAGGACATTTCTCAATGCATGTATCCCTTTATCTTTCTGTTTGAAGTAACTCTGCTATGAGTCTTCAGGTGTCACCCGAAGCGTCAGATTGAAGAATGACATGGAACAGCATGTCCTGCTCCTTCACAAGGGAGTTTAAAGATGAGACAATCAGAATCAGTTCAGATATTTGTTTTCTCTGTACTTTCAGTAAGACACATAAGGACAGATCAGAGACCTGCGTCTGCCACCGGGGGGAGAATACCGCTTGAGGAAGGAAGCCCGTAGTCGGAAGGTTATCTGTTCAAATAGTGTTTTTCAACCTTGAGCATGTCTCTTTTACAAAAGTGCTGTAGAGACTTTAAAGCTTTGCAAGTCACCATGAATCCAGAGATGGTCGTTGGCAATACCTAATGCAATTTTCTACAGTCGCAGACTATGTCGTAGTTTATAATGAATGAGAGTGGCTTTCTGCAGAGCCATCCTCTAGGAATCTGTTCTCTGTTGGCTGTTGTACATGGGGTTAGTCTCAATGGATATGACCGCATCGCCTTCTGCTTTCAGCAGCTGACTACCTAAACGCAATATCTCCTATAGTCGTGACACTACAGAGATACGTGATGCTTATAAACAACGACAGAGGAATTGTTTGAGAAACCCCTGAATGGGCAGAAAACCCTGCAAAAACCGTGGTGTTCGAGGGTAAAGTACAAGCACAGAGTGGTCTGTAATAATAATAATACGAGTCATAATATTTACATTATTGCATTCTTAGTGGTGTTTGTGGATGGGGTCTAAACACCTCTCAGATATAACCAAGCCATAGCATGTCAGCAAGCCATTTTCCCTCATAGAAAGCTAATTTGAGAGTCTTTTTGAAGTGCTATGGGACTCATTATTTACATGTGTACTCTAATTGAAAGCTCTGTTGAGATGTTTCACTTACATGGATTTCAACACTTGAAACAGCAATGCTCTCAATTAGCAAATTGCGGACAGCTGTGCATGTTGAAAAACTCTTTTTTTCACCCTCCTGCCATCAAAGTGCAGCCCTCTGCGAAACATCTAATTTCCAGATTACTTTAATGTCTTCTGTGTGTTCTGTGTGTTGGTGTGTATCTGCTGAGCGGAGAGGAATTCACTTGTTCCAGCATTACCTTTGTAGAGAGGTAGGAAAGGAAGAGTGGCATTGTGCAAAGTGTCCTTCTGTTGAATTCCAATGAATAAACACTGCGCTCTGGTTTATGCGATAGCAAGTATTTACACAAACCAACAAAACACCAACCATAATTGCTATGGATTTAAATGTGAACTCAAAGTTAAACTTAAAGAGAAGCGGTAATCCCTATAAAAACGCATTTAATTTCAATATGTAGGATGATGCTGCATGTTTATTTGTAAAGCCTAGCGTTGTGTTGAAAGGTAGCTACTTCATACAGGAGGCAGCTGCATTATGCAGTACTCTGCAAAGCTAAAATAATGATACGATACGCTGCAGCGGACTATAGTTCCACTGTAAAAGGTTTTACCGCAGTTGTGCCTTTGTCCTGAAGCTGCCTTTTCAGCTTTGTTTTTGGGTGGACAGCTTGTTAATGACAGGTCTTTTAGTTTGTTGTTTACTTACAAGGAATACAACATGCCAATGTAGACTGCCTGGCCAGCACACACAAAGCAGATTAAGGTTGTGAAACTAAACTGGCCTTTTCGTTTTCTTGCAGTTTTGTACAGGTATACATATATAACACCCTCTTTGGAAAGAGTCAATACCATGTCATATCTTTACATTACGTTACATTACATTACAAGGCATTTAGCCAACGCTTTCATCCAGACCGACGTACAATGAAGTGCAGATCAAACACAGGAACAAGTGTGAAGAGGACCCGAGAGGACAGTACGGTTCCGAATCCTAGCGTGACCATACAATCGGAACCCTTGAAGAATACATCAACTTACAAACTTGCATACCACGGTTGGCAGCTAGGATACCCCGAGTATAACAATACAATAGCTAATACCTGGCAAACCAATAAATGTATGAGGAAATGTGTGGCATGCAGTTCAGTTAGATTATGAGATTATGAGTAGTTTTTATTCCTTCATCTGAGATCTGGTCAAAACCATACATTTATGGCACTTTACAGTGCTCACAGGTCTACAGCATTGTGCTCTTTTTCATGTGGTACTTTTCAATTCATTGCTTTTGAGGACAGTCTGATGGGAAAGTGGTGAAATGGTCTCTTGACTCACACCCCCAATGTACAATTGTCTGAGTGCAAGTGTACAGTACATTTTCAAGTACTGGTACTTTGCTTGAGTATTTACATTTGGTTGTACTCGTTTTGCTCGATTTCTAAAGAAAATATCTACTTTTTGCTTCAATATATTTTCACTTATTTGTTACATTGGAAAACCTGTGCAAGTACGCGATGTAAAAATTATATCTGAACCCGTGAAATTTGTATTGGGTCCTTGTCACTCATTAAAGAATTGATGTCCTTTGATGTGTGGATTAATTCTTCTTGAAGTTAGAACCAAAGTGTCATCAGCAAACATTAGACAGCTAACAGTATGTTACAATTTGTGTTGTCTTTTTACCAACATGATATGCGGAGGCTGAACTTTGCAAGCTAGTTGGCTCCTTGATAGGAAGTTTGCCAAGCATTTGTACATTTACAGATGCATCCACCGCCCCTCTGATCTTATATCTTATATATATTCATGTAGACTTTTTACTTTACCTCGTGATTTAATACCTCATCTGTTACCAAATCAACATATACGCCAGTGGAGCATGGGCTTCCCCTCAATACCCGGGTTCCTCTCAAGATGTCTTCCCATCAGGGACTTTTTCTTTGCCTGTTTTAGGGTTTTTCTCCCCACTCCCAAGCTTTTATGTCTTTCTATCTGGGGGCTTAGGACTGGTATGTCCCTTCTGTTACTTTTGTTAGCTTTTTTACAGTGCTCTGTGAAATGCGCTGTACAAATGAAATGGAATTTAATTTAAAAGCAGAATGGGATGGATGGTCTTCTCTTAGTATTATGGTAAGCTATTGCATGTTTTACTAGCCTTGAAAACATGCTAGCTCACATTCATTCCATAAAGTTTGTGAACCACTTACTAACGGAGCGAATGTCATTGTTAATCGGGTAGCGATGTAATGTTTGCTAATTATATTGTTTGGTAACTCTTTGCTCTTCATCATAGAGCAGTAGCCATTCACCCTCATTGCCATATGGTTACCAGAAACCGACAGTGCATTTTTTAAGATTACATAAATAAATTCATGTTGAGGTGACTTACCATGATGAATGTAAAATCATGTTTAAAAAAAACACATTCCATTGGACAGAAGCTCATACCCCCATGCAGCTGGGAGTTGGGACTTTACTGTACTGTGATCCCATCTCTTTCTGTAACCTCCCTGAGGTGCACTTATGTTCCCCTCATGCCTAACCTCAAATTGATATTTTTATGTTCCATAATAAGCCATTTAAAACCTCACACTTCATATGCCTAACTGGCTAAGTGGTGACATCTACTTTTTTTCTCTGAGTACACTGTTGGAATGAATAATAATTAACTATCAGTCAGAAAATGTTACAAGGGAAAAGCTATTTGATTTATTTCTTAAATGATTCATGTTTCAGAGTGATATTTTGGCTTCAATTCTAAATGTGCACTTAACGTCTTAAAAAAAAAAGAAAAGAAGTAGTAAGTTAATTTTGCTGAACTCACCACGGTGTTGTTGTGAAGAAAATAATGGCTTTTATTTGAAGGTCAAAAAAACGGACAAATGGATCGCATCCAGAGCCCATTGGATGGATCAGTTTAGCCTTTTAGTCCATGATGAATATGGACCAAGCACTCCTACTCTGAGACACATTGTCAATGCAGGCCCTGAGCCCATGATGGAAATGGTTAAGTTATAGACACACACCTACTCTGCAATGGTTTAAGAGTCCAGCCTCTGCCCATTGTCGTTACATTACAGTTATTTAGCGGACGCTTTTATCCAAATCGAGTTGCAGTTGATTTGACTAATAAGGGCCCAACAGCTGCACTGATCCTATTGTGGGTATCTTGGGGGTTTGAACCACCAACTTTCTAGGTCCCAGTCAAGCAACTTAGCCACCAGGCTATAGGCTGCTGGTTAAGCCCCAGTGTGACATAATTCCACTTAACTCTGTTCGGTCCTAAACCCTGTGTTGTGGGTTACTGAAGGTCTATTGAGCATGGCCAATCAATAATGAATATGTTGTGCGCAATAAAGCAAAAAATGTTTTTATGGCCTGATCATTGCCTGGGTAGAGTTACACCCCTGTTGGCACACTGCAACATCTACTCCTCCCAATAAAACGCTGGGCAACCACTCATTTACCAGCTCTTTTGTGTGTACTGATCACTGCTCGGAGGTCAGCTTCAGTGATACACAGGCTCTCCTGTGTGCAGTGTACACTGATTGCTGTGCAAAGTTGGGAAAAAATTGACAAAAGTGGTTTTACCAAGTACACACCACGGACAAACAAAACTCTCATACAAATATAAAAGAAACTTCAAATCAAAACAAGTAAGGAGGCAGTTTATCGTCATTCATTCTGAAAGTCAAGATCAGACATTGTGAATTTAGCTTTTGTCTCTGTTTTTGATTGACAAGAATGAATCAAGAGAGTTGTGTTGAAGGTCAGAAAAGTCTGGGTCACACCGTAAATAATAAGGGATTATGCATGAGACCGTTTGCATGCGTTCTTAGTCTTTGTTGTACAGAAGCACTTAAGTTAATGAGATTTCTGCAAAGATTAACGAGGAGTTTGGAATAAAATAGCCTGGGGCCTCCTCAGGAAAGTTTGGGCAATGTACTCATTATTTTAGAGACTACTCATCCATGCTTCATTGCACTGACCCCACAGTGCCAATTAAAAAATTATAATACTGTCAGAATCTCTCTTACAACAACCTAGTCTCTGTATGTGTGTATAATCACAGATAGCACTTTAAATCAAAGCCAATATTTGCAAAACTGTGGACCAGTGTAAAAATGGCTCTCTGGTGGCATAGCTGTTGGCGACAGGATGAAAAAGCTATAATGTTTAAATAATCGAGATTATAACTGCTTTTATTCGCCATTTTTATTACTGGTATCTGCCCAAAATATAATATAAGATTTTGGTAATTATTTTCCTTTGTGATTTCTGATTTTATGTCGATTATGTCGATCCATCCCGTTAACAGTGCCTATACAGGCATACATTTGTATGCATACAGTACATGATGTTTATGACTAAAAACATTATTTCTGTCTCACAATTCACCAGCTTCATGTAACAAATTCACAGCAGCATTTGGAACTGCAGTTTTGCAATCGTGTGCCATTATTTGGCCTGCACTACATCACACTTCTCCTTGTTATGTCAGTGGTAAGAAAAGTAATGATAGCTGGTCTCAAATGTGCCCACCGCTGTCACCCAGAACACAATATTGGCATTCCTTTCTCATCAGGGCATCCTACACAATGTTCTGTATGCAGCTTTATGTTTAATAAAACTCCGAAATAATATATTTATGTCCACTGTGGATAGCCAACATATTTCTGTCCAGCTGAATATATATATAACTTATGCCTTATATGCACTGCATTCCACTGTGTTCTAGTGGGTTACCTCATTTGATCCTTTTTTTACCCTAAATTAGCCTGGTCTTTGATACACTCCCTTACTTATTAAATAATGACTGCACCCTGCACTGATTAACACACATACAGGTACAAGCATATCCACTGGGGTTACACTAGCCCAGAAACAACTTTTAGCTGGACACAAAATGATTTTAATAAGTAACACTAAGAAAATAATGCATGCATACTAAGTATTCTAAAATAGATTTTTTGTATTCAGTGTTCATCGAAGAAGTAACAAGCAGCATTTAATGTGTGTCTTAAAGTCTCCTTTAAAAATAAACAGGATGCAATGGCAGGCTCCATTTTCCTCCATTTCATTTCCTTCAGTCGCCCAGGGGTATGCTCAAATACACGGGTACTAGTTTGAAATCAGACAATGATAATTAGTGCTAGAGATTGCATTAATCATCATCAGATATCTTGTTGCATTGTGAGATTTCGATATTGAGAGAGGACACAACTGCTTTTAAATGTTTTAAAACAGCCCTAGAAAGAATAATTTCTCTCAAATCTGTCCCCAGTTAAGTATGTCTTCTCCATGCTCATTATCGCTCAGAAAAAAAGAGGAAAAACAATTTTACCCAATTTTACACCCTGCATGCCACACACAGGAGAACTAGTGACTATTTTGCATCTTACAGGCCATACACAGTTCTACAGAAGAGCCAGTGACTATTTTACGTCCTACAGGCCGCACATGGTACTACAGGAGAGCCAGTGACTATTTTACACCAAACAGGCCACACAATGTACTACAGGAGAACCAGTGAATATTGTACACCAAACAGGCCACACACAGTACAAGAGGATTGCAAGGGACTGTTTTACACCCTGAAGGCTACACCTAGTACTACAGGAGAGCCAGTGACTATTTTACACACTACAGGCCATATATCATACTACTGGAGATCCAGTGACTAATTGTCACACTACAGGTCACACACAAGTCTAGAGGAGGGCCAGTGACTGTTTTATACAGGCTGTGTAACAGCGTGTCTGTGAAATGCTATTTAAACAGAACACAAATCTCAGGGTGAGAATCTAAGATTTAATATTCAGTCAGTCCAATTCTCCCAGTCTTGCATTTTATGACACAACATTATATGAAATACAATAACAATTTGAATGGTTTCTTATTGCACATTTAAAAATGATTATACACATTATGAAAAACTCCCTTGTCAACATGCTAAACATGAAGCAACATTACCATACCGTGGATGTTGGGAAATGAAAAAACATTATTACAGACAGGGGTGGCTATTTGAGTGTGTGTGGGGATAGGGTCATAACTTTCCATTGTATGTGTGTTTTTGCATGCACACATATATTATATGTAACTGGTTCTGTATATGTGCAGGCTTGTTTAATGTGTGTGTGTGTGTGTGTGTGTGTGTGTGTGTTTGTGTGTGTGTGTGTGTGTGTGTGTGTGTGTGTGTGTTAATGTAGGCTCATTTAGTGTGTGTGTGTGTGTGTTTGTGTGCAAGCGTGTTTAGTGTGTGTGTGTGCGTGTTTGCGTGTTTGTGTGTGTGTGTATAGGCTTGTTTAATGTGTGTGTGTGTGTGTGTGTGTGGATGTTTGTGTGCAGGCTTGTTTAGTGTGTGTGTGTGTCTGTGTGTGTGTGTGTGTGTGTGTGTGTGTATGTGTGTGTGTGTGTGTTTGTGTGCAGGCTCATTTAGCGTGCATGGGTGTGTGTGTAAGTTTATGCGTGTGTGCTACATGTAATGACCCTGCTGTCCGTGATGTGTAAACAGTCCAGCCTGATCCCTTGCTGACTGTGTGAGAGGAATCCTCAGGATGACTGGATTATGTCCTTCTCGCTGGGTTACGCCGCCTGCCGCCTATCGATCTGAGCCGGCTCTCACAGCTGGCTTTTCCCCGCTCTGTATCAGCCCGGCTGCCACAGCGGGGTGGGGGCTAGCAGCCCGTAGCGTTTGGTAAGAGATATCATGACAGGATTCACAGTAATGGGTGAGAAGAGCTTCTCGTGTGTTAGACGGCTGTTAGCCGCACACCAGTTTCACCAGCGGCACACAGAATGTTCCGGTTTTCCCGTTTGCGTGACCGTCAGGCGTCTGACAGAGATTGCAGTTTGGCTGGCCTTTGCTGGACTCGAGTGCCATTTTAGGATGTGTGCCTCCAGTCCTGAGGAGAAAGAGTACTCCCTCTGGATCCTGGGGATTATGTGGAGCAGCACTCAACAAGCCCTGCTGCCCTACTGCGGCCAGTGTTTAGTGCTTGTGCTTCTCACGCCACAAAAATACATTTTTACACATATTGAGCTCATACTTAATACTTCTGCTTAAAACACAGCTGATGTCAAGAAAAAATATATTTTTAATATATTAAAAAGATGTTTAATCATATGGAAAAATAATGTTGAAAAATGCAAATTATTGCCTTTTATTGATCTGCAGGAAGCTACATTAGACTTGGGACAGAGTTTTTTAGGTTTGGCTCTGTACTTCACAGTTTCACATTTATATATAAAAAAGCTATTCTCATGGGGTTAAAGTGCAGATCTTCAGTTTTTATCAAAGAGTATTGCATTTTGGTTTCACCACATAGAAATGACAGCACTTTTTGTACATAGTCCCCCTATTTCAAAGTGCCATAATATTTGGGGTAAATAGCGTCACAAGGGTTTCTGATTAATCGGGTGTCTTTAAACCCCTGCTTAGTGTACCCGTTCGTACCCTAGGTTACACAATCACAAATTTCAAATTACCAAAAACTACATTTGGCGCAGTCATCGCCCGGATTCCATCCAAGACCATGGGGCCCATCCATGAAAATCTGTTTAATTTACAATTAATTACAGTATACAAAGTATTGGGGTAGGGCGGCACGGATGGTGCAGTGGTTAGCACTGCCGCCTCACAGCAAGGAGGTCCTGGGTTTGAATCCCGGTCAGCCGGGCCTGTGTGGAGTTTGTATGTTCTCCCCGTGTCTGCGTGGGTTTCCTCCGGGTATTTCAGTTTCCTCCCACAGTCCAAAGACTTGCAGGTTAGGCTGATTGGAGAGTCTAAATTGCCCATAGGTATGAGTGTGTGAGTGAATGGTGTGTGTGCCCTGCAACAGACTGGCGACCTGTCCAGGGTGTATTCCTGTCTTTTGCCCAATGTATGCTGAGATAGGCTCCAGCCCCCATGCGACCCTGTTCAGGATAAGCAGGTTAGGATAATGATTAAATTAATGAAAGTATTGGGGTATGGTGACCATGTGCCTAAGTCATGATTATGGGCTGTTTTACCTGCAGAATCACTGAGTTTTCATTTAGGATGTGCTGAACTGCACACAGAGCTTTGCCCTAAATGTCTGTTTTATTAAGAGGAGCTGGATATGGACCCTGATGTTTAATGACTGGATTCCAAATCTCACATTTCTGATTAATTCCTGACATGGGCTTACATTTTCTAGCTAAGTAAACTCTGTCATGGAGAGAAGGGAGAGGTGGGCTAATCTGTGTGGCTGTGGTTTCAGGGCGAACGGAGATGACTCAGGTAAAACAGATGCATTCTGTGTGTGCCGTGTAGTGAGTCTCACAGTGGAAAAGACGGAAAGGGTGCACAACTCTACTAATTATAAAACAACTTCTTCTGAAATACTACAGTACTGATAGTCGCAGAATTGGCCAGAGACCATAAGCAACGGCTGTGTCCACTGCCCGTACTATGATGGGAATCATAACAAACTTTTGGCAACTGTGACCAGAGGAAAGGATAGTTATGATGAAAGATTATGTGTCCGACACACAACAGCATCCACAACTCCCATTTGCAGCCCAAGGGAGTTGCTGTCCAAAAATGTTTTATCTATATTTGTGTTTCATATGTTTATATGTTTCAGATCTGCGTTGACTCAATGTTGGGGTTCTGACACCAGGATGGAATATGTTGCCAAAATATTGTTCTGGAGTAAAACTAATAATATCCAATAATAGTGTCTATGTGTATTACTGTGTTTGTAGTTATTGATGGTTTTATTTGCGACAATTGTATTAATCTTAAACGAAGATTAATACTATTTAAAAAAATGTAATTTTCTGAGGCCTTAATAAATAACAGCGTAAATAATCAGCACGTTTTTTTAAATGTCAGAAGATGAGTGGAGTCTTTCCTGAATTAAAGCTGAAAATGACAGCAGGGGGGTTCATGAACTAGCATGATCTAATGACTGACGGAGGTGCCAGGAATCATGCAGTGGCCCAATCAAATGCATTCTGTGTCCTGATCCGTTGTTGATTACGTTCCTGCAATCAGCACTATTTTTAGATCCTTTGTGCCCATGTTTGAGAATGTAAATACATCATCTAATACTGAGTGCATGTATTCAGCATTCTGTAACACAGAGGGAGATGTACAGTATGTGTGGATAGACTCAGAAATATGGGTCCATCCAGGGGATGTATGAGTCAGTAAGCATGTGGGTCAGTACCATAGATATATTTTTATAGGTATGTGGGTCAGTACCATAGATACAGTATATGGCTATCCAGTAGATATATGTCTCAGTATGTGGCTTTAATACAGAAAGGGCTTTTGTTGCATCGCTCTTGGTTTCTTCGGCCAAACGTTGCTTTTATTTTACAACTTATTTTACAGTTGTAATATAGTTCTGCGACATCATTGAGCTTATAAATGCTGACTACACTAATGTTGCAATTGTAATGCCATCCTGTAGAAACAGAAAAACCATATTAATAGAGCCATTAGCAGTGGTCTCTGTGTTCTTGTGTGATGAGCCAGTTCTATTAGATAGCCTGACTGTATCATGGCTGCAGTTTAAAACTGTCCTAGTCATAGTCACTTTGCATTGTAAAAGGTTTCTGGTAATATTTTAAAATATCAGATTGACTATATTGCCAGCCACTGGTATTTTTCACCACAAAGTACATCACATTTCATCACATTAGTATTGCCATACTTATTGAGCTGGTAGACTATAACCTCTGTGCAGTTACATCTGTCAGTGTTATAGAATCCAAATTTCACAAATGAAAGTGAAATTCTGTTGAGGCCTTTGTGCTCTGCTTCTCCGCCTGACTCGAGGGATGTGCTTGTTGTCTCCAGGTGGACTTTGAGAATGTGCTGTTGCAGTCAACAGGAAACGTTAGGCAAGAAAACTGGCTCATTTGAGATGGAGAAAGGGGGGATGTGTGGAAGGTGTGGGAAAGAGGGACATAATGAGGGACCAAGAAGAACAGAGAGAAGGCTGTGTTGAAGAAGGTGTACATTATGAGTGCACAAGTGAAATAAGCATTTGCATACATATTGTGTTGTTTACATATTGTGTACATTAGTGATAAGCCTTCTCGCCAAGCTGACACGTGATTCAACCCCTCTTTATTCACCGTGACTGAACCCCTCTGCAGTGTGTTACAGCAGCAGAACCCCTCTGCAGTGTGTTACAGCAGCAGAACCCCTCTGCAGTGTGTTACAGCAGCAGAACCCCTCTGCAGTGTGTTATATATACAGCATATGTACAGCATATATATATATATATATATACACACAGTTCTTCTGCATACTTTGTTTGGCTCCTTGCTTCTGAGTTTTTATGTAAAAAGTATAATGTTACTTTTTTAAAATTAAATACAAAAATATATATATGAACTAAATATACAGTACTGTGTGTGTGTGTGTGTATATATATATATATATATATATATATATATATATATACAGTACTGTGGAGCAGTCCTAGGCACCCTAGACTTTATTGTATATACGTTTAATTTTCTGTGTGTGTTAGTATGACAGAACACATTTGAGATTTCCAAATATTCATTATATATATTAATTTGTATGTATATGGCTAATGGCCTTCATCCCTGCCAGGGAGATGTACTGTATCTGGTTTTGTAGTCACCAGAGCCCATGCTGTGACTAGTGTTTGCCCTATTTCAGATTTTTTGTATGTATGTGTGATTGTTATATATTAGGAGCCATCTTGTTTCTCAGACCCCGGTGGTGGTATTTTTGTGTGTTGCCGTGTTTGTGTGTGTGGGGACCGGCTCCCTGTAGCCCCATGACTCAAATGAATGTCAGAACACCGAAGACTCAGCCTTAGACGATGAAACCCACACACTCACATCCCCTACATCTCTCTGTTCAATCAGTTTCTCTTCTACCTGCCCAACCTCCCTCCATCGCTCCGTTCCATCCCTTTGCTCTCTCCTATACCATACAGCACCATTACTTATGCTTATATTAAAGTAATAATAGTTGCACATACCCATATTCTAACCTTCTTTTGATTTCTCAAGACTATCTCAATTATCTTTATAATCTATAAACATATTGTGTCAAATCCTTTGTTTAATATTAGTATTGTATTTTTTAATAATTATTATTATTAATCTCCAGCCTCACATTACGGTATTGATAAGTCAATCATTCATTATTGAGCACTGATGCATCTGTTTAGCTACAGCTCTGATGTGACAGGAACTGTCTGTTGACAAATCACTCAGTGTCTTTTTAAACTGGAGCACTGTCATGGTGCTCAGGTATTGACAGGAAAACCTCAATATTAGCAGAGCTTTAATGATCATTTCCTGTTACATAAATAAACACTGGCCGGATGGGAACAACAGGAAGGACATGACCCTAAACCGCTGACTGACTCTCCCCAAAAGATTTGTGGATCAATAAGAAAATGGTTGCACTGCCAGATGGCATTTATGTCACTTTCAGAAGTAGACTGCAACCACACAACAGAGAAGTCGCACAGGCATGGCTGCTGGGAATATCAAAATCACTTTTAGTTCATTTGTGCAAACTTGTTTAAATTCTGAAGAGGAAAGGGTGTTAAAGGGTGATAAGCCCAGCTGTGAGATGTGACAATAGTTTGATTCAGTTGTTCAAGCTTGAGAGGACATTGTGTGACTGTTTGTTTTAAATGTACGGAAGGAAGGAATACTGCTGGGAATCTCTTTTTTTAATAAATCTAATGATGGATTCAATCAATCTGAACTTTCTTCTTTAAAGTACTTGTAATTACATCACTTGTAATTAGAAATAGGGAGAAGAAAAAAATATGCCTTGGTTTGGATCACATTCTGTAATGAACGTTTGCGATACAACAGACAAGACTGGGTATAATAGGAAAGGAGAAATATCTAGCATTTCCCTGCCTGTCTAATGACGGCACTTCATTTGACTTCTCTGATGCGTATCACTGCGTGTCAGTGGTGTAGCGGAGAAAATGGCCTCCGCTCTTGTAAAAGATGAAACATTGGGCCTATGTATCGAGCTCGGTTCTTGGACAGCTCATTAGAGTCTAGTGTAGTCAGGTGAACCATCAATGAAATATGACACGTTTAACACGGACTAACTTATCGTTTCAGTTCATCATTTCAAGTTGGCTGAAATCCTTTAAGATCATTTATATCCAAAATTGGTTATATTGGCTTCTGCTAGAGTAAGAGAGAAATGTAGCCTATTGTAGATAAGCACCTTTGATCATAATGATCGATAATTTTGACACAGGAGAACTATACCTATGGTTTATTCTGTAAACCATACCATTGGTTAATAATAATAATAATAATAATAATAATAATAATAATCATAATAATAATAAGTATTAACCGTGGAATACTTTACAGAAAGACAAGCAGTATCAAACAGGAGCATAAAAAGTGAGCACACCGATAAAGTGTGTCAGTTTCTCTTGATTCGGCTGAGAAGTGTGTTTAGCCACCCTTTGTTCTCAGTCTCGTCCTAAACATTGATATCTCAATGACAGGAAGTTGGCGTCTCCGCCGTGCTTTCCTCCACAGCTCTGTGGGTTAACATCTGAGACGTGATAAACAGCTGTCGAGTCTTCCAGAAGAGCTATAGATATCACCGGAGTAACATCTGCCAGCTCTGCACATTCTGACTGCTTTGTGAGGGTTGATGGCAGTATGTGTCACCTTGGTTTGGCGTTTGAAAGGGATCACGCCAACTCAACAATAAGACAAAAAGAAAAGTGATAACCCACACTTATAGCATTACTGTTATTCTACAAAATTGACTCTATGTTTATAGGAATGTCATTTTGCTGTTTTTTTTTGTGTGTACAAGGACACAGGAGAAGGAAGGCTTGATCTGGAATATGAATCATGTTTATTGCTATTATTTGGTACCCATGGAAACGAAATGCAGACATGAGCATTTCCAATGTTTCACATCTGTCACCATCTGCAACCTTGTCTACATTTTTGTTTGAAATTGAAATGGACGGAATTTAAATGCCGTCTACTCAAGTCCCCCTTTTGTTGAAGGCAATCATGAAAATGCTTTCTCAGTGTTTGTCCCTTACTGCGACGCTTTTTAGGTACGCATTAGGTTTAAGCTTTCGATGGGTATATTGAAATCGTATTGAAAATGGCCTTGTTTATTTGTGCATTCAGCACTGTTAAATCAATGAGCCCATAGTCACACAGTCACTAACCATGTCTGTAATCATTTCTCGGAGCAGACGGGCCGTCTTTGAACTCTGAAAGCCCGAGATAATGCATGGGGGTACTTTATCTTCAAAGGCTTTGAAAGTATGAAAATCTTTCATTTTCACCAGTCCAGGTCCAACTGTGCCACCGACAAGGTTAGATGCCATACGGGGATATGGGCTGTCTGCTTCCCACACATTTTTGACTTTGATTAGGATAGCCTTAGCTGTGCCTGTAATTAAAAACAACTATTGCTGGAAAAGAGGGTGGTGGTGGACACAGAGAGCCTTCCCGGCACTGGTTGCCTGTTAACACTTCCGTTGGCATTCTGTCGGCTTCCGCTTCGCAGGAAACGGGGAGAACGGCCGAGCAGCCTCTCACGTTCGACCATCTGTCCGCCTCGACGTCTCGCCATAAAACAGATAGGCTATTTCCACACAATAATGCCTCAAGTTTTCTTCGAGTCTTAAAATGCCATTTGCAGGCAAGTGTTGCTCAGCAAACCAAATAATCGAAAACAGGAACATCTGAAATGAAGTTGTAGGTTGCTGCTGGGGATTATCGTGTCCAAGCCTGGTGAATATGGCTTCTAGGAGAAACCTCCCTGCTCTTCATTAAGGCTGCCCTGCCTGTGTGACTCCTTCCCTACTCCCCTGTGGTGCTCCCCCACCCTCCTTGTCTGGGGGTGTTACTCTCTCTGTACCTCCGACAGACTTCCGTGCGCCCCATTATTCCGAGCACTAGGCTTTCTAGGTCACGTTCGGCTGGAGACTGTAGGATGTGTTGATGGATCGCCACATTAGTTAGCCTACGGATGACTTTCAAGTAAGACTGTCTTAGGAGGACCAGTCGTTGGTGATGTTCATTAAGTTTTGAAGCTTTGATTTGACAACTATTTCCCCATTAGTGAATGATGAAATCCCTACTTGTGGGGAAAATTAAAAGGAGACTTTCACTGGTCAAAGATTGTGTAGCAGGCATGAATTCTGTGGTGCGCTGAATGTATGCAGATCTACGTTGCATATTGAAGAAAAGTAAACTGGGTAATAATCTACTTTGTTTTAAGTCAATGAAAACGTTACATTATATTGATTTAAAAAAATTAAAGACAACATCATTTAGAATAAAGTCACACCTCAGAATGGAATAAAACATAAGCACAAGCATTCACCATTATGGGCATGTTATAGGCAGACGTTTTGCATTACGATAACTGTAAGATATACAGTATGTCATGTGTTCATGGTGTTCACTCCTCTGCATGCAATACCCTACTTGAATAAGAGGCTGTTGTCATGAATCAGTGAAGTTCATGAATGATTTATGATGGAGAAATGGTCCACATGTATGCTACATGCTTTATGAATGATTGTCTTTATTATCTGAGGCTGTTGGAACAGGTAATGGTAAATGGTTGGCATTTATATAGCGCCTTTATCCAAATCGCTATGCAATTCTCATTCACACACTCACGGTGATTGGCTGTCATATTAAGCACCAACCGGCTCAACAGGAGCATTTTGGGGGTTAGGTGTCTTGCTCAGAGACACTTCTACACACCCAGGGTGGAATCGATCCGGCAACCCTCCGACTGCCAGACAACTGTTCTTACCGCCTGGGCCAATGTTGCCAAATGTGGTGTGGTGAGGATTACACTGTTGCAGAGTGGAGTTTTTTTTTCCACTAAGCTGTGTGTGTGTGTGTGTGTGTGTGTGTGTGTGTGTGTGTGTTTTATGTTGTATTTAACATAGCAGGCTACACAATGTATTATGATACAAATGGTCTTTAACTACTCAGGATGTGCCAAAGAAGAAGTCTTCATCTTTTCCAGTTAGCTTGTTAGTTTAAGCTACAGTAGCCTACCATTCTCTCACATTTGCACAAAAAAACCCTTTTCCTCCAGGAACAAACACCCTTTTATAAGAGTGGAAACTGCTTAGTTCAGGACATTAAGGAAGAATGTAAATGTGATGGGGAAAGATATGAGAGGCTGACTGGTTAAACCCAGGAAGAAGCCAGCTTTCGTCAAAGTTTTAATTAAACTCTCAAGAAGCTCTTTTAACGTGCACCAAATGCAAATGTGAGATATGTTTTTAATTTAAAATGGAACATTCATGGTTTTTATGCTTGAATGCCCTTGCGAGGAGTTGTCAAAGCGAACGCATCATTCCAGGAGGAAGGTTATGTGGCAGGGCCTTATCGGGTATCCGAATGACTTCGGCCTTCAGTGCGTGCAGAGCATTCTACTCCCCAACAGAAATGACGCCATTTCTTTCCATACATCTTTGCTCACCATACCTATACCTGAGGCTCACCCATCGGTAGTAGAGTTTTGAACGGGTGATTCTGCCGTCAGAACAGCAAACTCCTGATCTCGGTAATGTTTTACATTTCTTCCTTAATTTACAGGGAGGACCTTGCAACAGTTCAGTTTTGTATTAATTGCCTCATTACCTCACATGAACACACACAAATAATGATTGCGTAACTATGGAAAATACAGATTTTCACAATATTACCATTCCATAAGCAGGGCAGGTGACACTCCTTCACAACAATAAACACAAATATAAGTCCATGCACACCCCGCTGCACCCAGAATGAAGAATGATAAAGGTTAAGTGTTGAGAGAATTGTCGGTAAACTGGATGAACGCAACAGAAATACCAATTCACAGGTCGTTGATACCTGAAGCCCTACCATCTACTGAATAGCTAGCGTGACAACGTAACAGTGATGGTAAAAGGTAATGACAATAAAGCATTGTGTAGTATTTGTAATCCTAGTTTAGTTTTAACATCTTTAATCATGTCACTCACAGCATGAAAACAATAGCCTTGTAGACTTTACACTGGGATGCTTAAAAGCAGAAAAAAGCATCCTTTATGCATGCATTCAAGCTGGAATCCCTACACTGGGAAGTTCAGGAAAATCCATTCCGTTTTCTCTATAGCGGAGTCAGTCTCAGGCTCACGGCAGCGAATAGAGTATGTTCTCTCTAAAATAAGCTGCCAAAGCACATCGCAGTGATGGGTGCTGCCGGTGAGAGGTAATCCCTCACTACAAAGAGATTTGATGGATCTGAATATCAGTCCCACCACTGCACCGGTGCTGGAGCTCGTCTGGTCTTTCACTGCTACTGTAGTTTTTATAGCAGAGCACCGATCAGTGTAGCTAATGCTCTTACCGAATCAGAACCCCGCTTCAGTGTTCCGTATTGATTTTACCCCGTAAGTTGCTTTTCTCCAGGTGGAAATCCTCCTTAAAGAGACTGTCGGTATCGTCAGGAACTCGAACCTCACTGCAGGTGAGGAAGACGATGGGATCAGTGTTCAGATCATAGTTTTCAGTCCCAGGTGCTCTGCTGGAGAGCGTGTGATCGGGCGTAGAGGGCTGCTCTGGTGGTGAACATGGCTGTAGATCCAGAAGTTTCTCCTGATTCAGGACCGTGCTGCTGCCGGCCCTGCCTCTGACCTCCACTGGGATATCTACAGCTCCTCTGAAGTTCTCCCTGGTGTTGTCATTCACTGTCGTTGCTGATGTCACTTTGCATGGTGATACTCTCCATCTTTATTCTCGGGGCAGCCTGTTGCTTAGTGGCTAAGGTACATGACTGGGACTCAGAAGGTTGGTCGTTCAAGCCCCAGTGTAGCCATGATAAGATCTGCACTCCTGTTAGGCCCCTGCTTAGTCTAATCAACTGTAAGTCGCTTTATTATTATTTATATATATTATTTTAAACTTATTGACATGGGGCCAATGCTGAGATTAAGGCCGATAGGATGATGTGATATATTGAATGTGTTGGTGACACTGGAAATTAAATGAAGATTTTGTGCTCAAAATGTAGCCAAATCATAGTCATCTGAACCTCTCTTATTTTTCATTCATCAATTTTATGAGGCAAACTGACAAGCAAAGCTGTACAGAGATGCCATGCATGCTCTCTGCTTAACATCAAAGTCATAGCTATACAAAAATCCATATCCATAATGCAGCCCTATTATGACATTTATCAGAAATATTTTATTATAGAGAAAATCTGATCACTTTGCCTGCAGCCAAGTTGACACAAACTCATAGACACAAACTCATAGGTAGACACAAACTCATTTCCTCGGTTGCAAATTGTAAATACTGAATACTGAGAATTTTACATAGCCTAAAATAATGCAATTGCCATGAACACCTGAAAAATATTAATTGAAATAATTGTGGCGCTAACAATGTAAGCAAACTCTTTCATTGGTCAGTTGAGTGCTGAATGACAGGGGAAAGTGTCAGAGCCTGAGTAAGGAAAGGACAGCTTTCAGGGTCCAGGGTGGCAGAAAACTATATCACAGGAGTGTGTCCTGACGGGCTGTCTCCCTGAGAAGCCGCTGCCTGCTCCATGCATGCCAGGATGAATAGAGGGGAGGCGGGCGAGGAAAGATTTATTGCACTCGGTGAACGCATGAATCAAATCTGGAAAGTATATCGGGCTCTTTAATACAGAAAAATGTCAGGCTGCTGGACCGCGTTTGCTGTGTGGGACGGCGGCTGCTGAGTGTGCAACAAACTGCGAGAGCTGAGGAGGGGCGATGCGGCGTTTCTGCCTGAGAGCTTCCTGCACTACTGCACACATGCGCTTAGTGCAGAGCTGCATTAACACTGCACACATGCGCTTAGTGCAGAGCTGCATTAACGCTGCACACATGTTCTTAGTGCAGAGCTGCATTAACACTGCACACATGCGCTTAGTGCAGAGCTGCATTAACGCTGCACACATGCTCTTAGTGCAGAGCTGCATTAACACTGCACACATGCGCTTAGTGCAGAGCTGCATTAACACTGCACACATGCTCTTAGTGCAGAGCTGCATTAACACTGCACACATGCGCTTAGTGCAGAGCTGCATTAACACTGCACACATGCTCTTAGTGCAGAGCTGCATTAACACTGCACACATGCCCTTACTGCAGAGCTGCATTAACACTGCACACATGCGCTTAGTGCAGAGCTGCATTAATACTGCACACATGCACTTACTGCAGAGCTGCATTAATACTGCACACATGCCCTTACTGCAGAGCTGCACTAATACTGCACACATGCCCTTACTGCAGAGCTGCATTAATACTGCACACATGTGCTTACTGCAGAGCTGCATTAATACTGCACACATGTGCTTACTGCAGAGCTGCATTAATACTGCACACATGCCCTTACTGCAGAGCTGCATTAATACTGCACACATGCGCTTACTGCAGAGCTGCATTAATACTGCACACATGCTCTTAGTGCAGAGCTGCATTAATACTGCACACATGCACTTACTGCAGAGCTGCATTAACACTGCACACATGTGCTTACTGCAGAGCTGCATTAATACTGCACACATGCGTTTACTGCAGAGCTGCATTAATACTGCACACATAGAGTTCTCCTGTATAACCATGCAAGACAGTACCCATTCTTCAGAAACACTGTGATGCATCATAAATATCTTGAATTTGCAATGATGCATTTCAACACAAAATTATTCTGAAAACCGTTTTGGGTACACATTACTGGAGAAACTTACAGAGTTGAATATATAATAGTTTATTTTTAAATCCCGTTGGGTCACTGGTTCATCCTGAAAATTTGGGGAAATCTCCGTACTGCCAGAAGCCTATCATTTTCGTTCAGTTTGCCTGGATTTTTCATTTATGGTGGTGATTGCTGTCTGTGAACTATAGCTCGCTGGAGCAGCACCAAGACATGCACAATACCCCCAATCCACTCTCACCATATTGATCACATTGGTGACAACTAATATTTATAAATAATGTTTTTAAATGTTTAATAACAGTATACAAATATCAAAACACTTATAATACATGTAAGAGAAAATCATACATTACTCAATTATTCATGAGTTTGACCAAAGGTTTTATCATGAGTAAGGTAAGGTGTAGAACTGTACAGTAATCTGTCCCTCATTATTTACCCACTTTTGCGGAAAATGTACAGTAATATTCCTCTCATATTCTAAATACTGAGCTTTCTTTCTTTTTTTGTGCAACCAGAAACAATATTCTCAATCCTTTTATCAAATGAGAATTGTGTTGTGTTTTGTAATGGCTGAGATAATTAGGTGTGCGACCTTGTGAGGCGAGAGCAGTGGATATATCGTAACGGCACAAGGAACTGTAGGTGAGTAAATAAAATGGGGTGAAATGGGGTAAGCGCTGTACTTAAAGTGAGTAACATGGTGTGTCTGTTTTCACGAGGTGCCATGTCACCATTATTTCTTCAGACTTGAATGCGATATGAAAGTGTTTTAATGGGCTGTTTTATGATGGCATTTTGTTGCTTTATGTGCAGTTTTATGGTGTGTCTGTATGTACCTGCTTTTGTACAGGACTTCAGTCTGCAGCAGTGCTGGTGTCATAGGTTTCATGGGTTTTGGTTGAACTCCTCCGGTCCGTGTTGGTTCCCAGTTGTGTCTTTGGAGCAGGCCTGTCTTTTACGTCATTGTGCTGGAATACTTTATTCACAGAAGCAGTGCCTGCTGGGATAGCTCATCCCCACTGCTGTCAGAAACATGCAAAGTTTTTACAGTCTTGTAGCTGAAATGTAAGAATCTGCATCCCTCGAAAGGCCCTGCTGGGTGTGCAATGTGAATATTGGACTCATAGGAAAGCTTACTTGCCTAACTGTAAAGTGAGCTTATGCCATCGTGACATTGGAGAATTTCACAGGGTCTTAACCTGTAAGAGAGAACCAGCTTTGCTTAGGGACAGTTAATTACGCTGTTTTGCCCGTTAGTCATTACACCTCTGATATTTCGCCTGTTGCGTTGCTAGCGTGGCTTCCACAGTAAACTGCAAAGTAAATGTTGGTTCTGCACAAAACAGGCGTTTTGTCCGGGCTGGTGCCGCTCTTTCTGATGCCAGAACGCTTCCACTCGAGTGATTGTGAGAAATGAGGGTTTATCATGCTTGGAAGACAGCTGGACAGTCTATCTTGCTCCCAACTTTTTCCTTCACAGTGCAGCTAGTGGACGGCAGGAAGGGTTTTAGAGCCGATAGCAGGATTAATATTGGATTAACTCCCCACAGAGAGCACATCCTCGTCTGCTATCTCCAGAATCAATCATGGAAGTTGAGAAAGAGACAACTATATACTGTATATACTGTATGTACAACTGGGCACTGCCAAACTGAGGAGGGAAAGGCAGGGGGGTCACTTAGAAGACAGTCCAGTCAAGCTTTTATTTTCATTCAGACACTCATATTCACTCAAGCCAATGGTACAAATTGGTTCTAACTTTCAAATCAAGCTTTGGTGTGAGTTCTTTCACCCGTAGATTATTGGGGTTTTGGGAGATGGTGCCTGTCACATTCGCACCTCTGAATCATGATGAGTGGAACTGGCTGAATGCTTTAGAGCACGGGTGTCAGGCTGGAGTGCAGGAACACTGCTAAATCTGCAGGTTTCAATGGCTTTCCTTTCCATCAGCCACCAATTTAGGCCTTTGTGACAAGACTTCTACTGTCTCCAGCCAATCACTGACTGAAATGAAGCGCTCTAGTGCCAAAAAGCAGCAGATACTGTGATCCTCCAGTGCAGGAGTCTGGAACCCTTGCATTATCATTATCGATTGGGTTTGTGGGTGGAGTTTGTTTCTCTAATGGAGATTGTGGGTGGAGCTTGTTTATCCGATGGGTGTGTGGGTAGAGCTTGTTTCTCTAATGAGTTTGTGGGTGGAGCTTGTTTCTGTAATGGGTGTGTGGGTGGAGCTTGTTTCTCTAATGGGTGTGTGGGTGGAGCTTGTTTATCTGATAGGGAATGTGGATGGAGCTTGTTTCTGTAATGGGTATGTGAGTGGCGTTTGTTTATCTAATGGAGATTGTGGGTGGAGCTTGTTCCTCTGATAGATTTGTGGGTGGAGCTTGTTTCTGTAATGTGTGTGTGGGTGTTTCTCTAATGGGTGTGTGGGTGGAGCTTGTTTCTTTCATGGGTGTGTGGGTGGAGCTTGTTTCGCTCATGGGTGTGTGGGTGGACCTTTTTGTGTGAACAGGCCTTGTTTCTGTAATTGAGTATGTGGGCACAGCTTGTTTTATAGCGGGTATGTGGGTGGGCTTTGTTTCTTTAATGGGTTTTTAGGGTGCTTGGTTTTGATCCATTTCTTTAAAGGCTACTGGGTTTTTTGGAAATGTGTATGAATGTGACTCAGGCACGCCTCTGCACTGTGCTTTTCAAAAACAAGACCACAATAACCAGATAAATACATTTTGTGTACAACACTAGTGCAGTTACACTGGAGTAGAGAAAATTGGCTTTTGTTCTTAATACCTACCTTTTATTTGAGGCCTAGAAAAATGTATCATTCCTGTACTGCTTGGCCTAATCACTGTGAATTTGTTCCTAAAGTGCCCAAAACAAGGCCAAGTGCACAGGAACCCTCCATAATGTCTCAAGATTCACGATGACATTCATGGAAATCACTCTGTGTGCTGGGAGAGCACATTTATGGGGAGCTGCTCTGAGAAGCTTCCATGGGTGTTGTGTGTGAGGGAGAAGTATCCTGCATCGCAGGTCATGCCATGACAATCCCGCCCTGGGAAGCCATGTCCTTGAATGGCATGTCATGTGTGTTTTGTGTTCAGATATTCCCTCTCTTCCACCTCTTCCATAGTGTTCATCTGCTTCCTATCTGTGTATCCTATGCACTCGTCCCAATTACCACATGTTTTCAAGCAAGTGTGCTTGTTAAGATTTGTGTTTGTGTGTGTATGTGTGTGCGACTGTGTGTGCATATGGGTGTGTGTGTGTGTGTGTGTGTACTTGTGTGTGTGTGTGCATGTATGTGTGAGCATATGTGCATATGGGTGTGTGTATGTATGTATGTGTGTGTGCCTATGTGTGTGTGTGTGTGTGTGTGCATATGGGTGTGTATGTGTGTGTATGCATATGGGTGTGTATGTATGTGTTTGTGTGTGTGTGCATATGGGTGTGTGTATGTATATGTATGTGTGTGTGTGTGCATATGGGTGTGTGTATGTGTATGTATGTGTGTGTGTGTGTGTGTGTGTGCATATGGGTGTGTGTGTGTGCGTGTGCATATGGGTGTGTGTATGTATGTGTGTAAGTGCATATGGGTGTGTGTATGTGTGTGTATGTGCATGTATGTGTGTGTGTGTGTGTGTGTATGTGCATGTATGTGTGTGTGTGTGCACATGGGTGTGTGTATGTATTTGTGTGTGCATATGGGTGTGTATGTATGTGTGTTTGTGCATATGGGTGCGTGTATGTAGTATGTGTGCATATGGGTGTGTGTGTGTGTGCATATGGGAGTGTGTATGTGTGTGTGTGCATATGGGTGTGTGTGTGTGTGCATGTGCATGTGCGTGTGCGTGTGCATGTGCGTGTGTGTGTGTGTGTGTGTGTGTGTGTGTGTGTGTGTGCATGTATGTTTGTAGGTGCTGAGGTTGTAGAGCACTCTGCCATCTTTTATCTGACAGAATGCGAGCAGTCTTCCAGTTATGCTCATTTATTTTCAAAACTCCACACTCCAGTAGTTGAGTGTACTGTTGTAAGTACTGGGGTTCAAAACCTTGCTGAATATAAAATCTGAATCAAGCATTCAGACCTGAGGTTCATGCAGTTGAACTGGTCTCCAGTCTTTCTCTCACGAGTCACACCAATACCCAGTCTAAACACAGCGTGTGCCATCCTTAAATCTCAGCCATGGGTTTGAGCTATGCTTATGCATTTTAATTACGGCATCGCTCTCTTTCCTTCCGATTTCCAGCAACCCTGGCTCCTAATAAGTACGGCGGCATTACCATGATGATTATAAATCAAGTGTTTGCTCAAGATTCTTAATTAATTATAAATGCAAATAGAATTTGTTATTATTATCTGTGGAGAGTCATTATCAGCTTTTTGAAATTCCGACATGACGCATTTCGTTCAGTGTAGCGGGCCTCAGATTCGGAGGGCCTTGTCTGAGTTCTTTGCTGAAAGCTGAGGAAGCTGCCCTTGTTTCGAAACTCCATCTGGCCGTCAGAAATGAAAGCTCCCTTCTTCCACAACAATAAGGAGCATTGATAAGCAGCCTACAGGTCTGTAAACTTTGATGTGATTTTGAGAAGCCAGGCTTCGGAAGTCAGCGTGCTCCCACAGGAATATTTTTATTATTAAGTTTAATGCTGCACTCCCAACTGAACTTTTTTTTTTTTTTCAGGGAAATTGCTTTTTTTTCTTTATTTTGTAATGTCAGTGTCACAGAATAATGTTTCCTTCCCTTGGATAAAGTCTCACGACATGTTTCATTTGATACTGAAGACCTCTGAGTCCTAAATCTGGGCATTTAAAATGCACTTCAGCATCAGAGGTGAAAAACACAGGAAGGGTTTACCTGGACAACGTTCCCGCCCTTCCGTAGGCCCTTTCTGCCCGGATTGGGAGAGTTTCGGAGACGGCACAGGGAATGGTACGAGCAGGTGAATCTCCACCTCTCTCAAGCATTACTTCGCTCACTACTCAACAAGCTTTGAAGTCCTGAAAGGATGGGAACCTTCAAAGTAACAATCTCCGCAACCACACCGTAATGGTCAGGCACATTTCATATTGCGACTGAGTGAGGATTCGCCCTGAGAAACACTTAACACACCACTACACCGTCTTCATTCTGCATTTGATCAAAGCCCCTGGCTGTCAGACACACAGCTATCTCCCATATGCAGCCAAAGTAATTGGGGGGCTCTTCGTTTAGCTGGGAAAAACACCAGGTTATGTTCAAACTCAGCGTGATGTGTATTCGTTTTCTAAATGAGCCATATGGCTGCTGTATCAACATCTGTAAAAAAAAAAACAGAAAATCCCTATTATCCTGCTGGTAATAATGAGCTGTTAGTCAATACATTACAGTTTATTTCTTGACCGATGTTCTTATTTTATGATAACGACCTGGCCATCTATTCAGAGAGGGTGAGCTGCATGGCAACTTTGGTGAACATTCCGTTGTCCGTGGCATGGCTTAGACAGCAGAGTATCTTTAATGTGCTGTGTTGTGATCACACTCACCCTTACGTATAAATAAACAATGGATCCCTCAGAGACATTGTGGCGAAACAGCCGCACAACATTACAGCCTGTTTTGTCCTTGCCATGCGTTGACTGGACTTGGTTTTGCGTTGTTTCCTTCCTACAGTCACAGGGCGGTGACGCACCATAACAACAAGGCCTCACCTGACTGCTGTAGCAAAGTGTGGCTCATTGTATTTCATATTAACACTGCAACCCATTGTGACAGAGTTTTCTGCTGTTTCATTCTAAATTCTCATTTAAATGTCAATTTCAGTTTATGAATGACTTGATAATAAATATTAATTAACTTCTTTCTTTTTTATACATAAACCACAAAGGGCATCCGAGCAAATAACCATCTGACCTTGGACTGCCCCCTTGGACTGCCCCCTTCTGGGCAGTCGTGCACCCACAGTCTGCCTGCACCAGCTGCATACAGGGTGGCCTTCGCTCAGACCTGTTTAACTCAGGAGCGGTTTTGGAGACTTTGGTTTTGTGTGCTTCTCAGAGGTGGTTGTAGAGATGTGCCTTGCTCAGGAGCTTAACTGCCTGGTGGAAGGCAGCCTCTTGCTGAGGCAGTACAAGGCTCTGTAATAGACTCATTTAACATGAGAATATGAGATTACTGCAGCATTTCGACAATAAAGTCTGTTCACCAAACATGCCCCCTGACATGCATTAAACCTTGCCAATGAGAATGAAATATTTCTAAATGCTGTTTTACCACAGCTGGTTTTCTAATGAGAACTATTGATCAGACAACTCGCTCATATACATTCACGAACGAAAGAAAACCTTCAGACTGTGTAGATATAAAATTTCATCGCATATTTCCATTCCATGAGTCAAGAGCTCATAATGTTGTTATAACTGCTTAACCCTGCTGAACTGTGAGCCACCGTAAAGTTTTGAAATCTTCCTCTTAAGCCCAGCGCCTCGCCTGGTTGGCTTTAAGTTTGTGAAATGACTGATTGCAGAAGAGATGTCAGGGTAGGCTTAATGAAACTTTGAATGGCCGGAGACTACACTGTCAATCACCGAATGCTTTCAACTAATCAAAGGATGTTGCTCTCCGTAACAAAACAAAGATCTGATTGGTTCACATCAGTAAGTTACTGATAAGAGACGATAGCTCGGTCCACTTTCAGGTCCACAGCGTCCTGCTCTCATCAGCAGATTGCAGACACTTAGCTTGATAGGCACTCTTAGCTAGGAGTCATCTTTGATTTAGAGGGCTCTTTGATCTTAATCAATCCAAAATGAACATTTTTTAAAGAGTTTAAGAGTCAAGAGGCAAATACACCAGCAAGTATTATTTTAAAACATTCACATTGATGCAGAGATCTAATACAATCTGAGGAGACCTAGAGAATAGAGAAGACCAGAAAACCAAGGACAGAGTGTCGGAAAAATGGAGCTTGTAGACAGTCAACTGGATTCAATCGACATTTCATTTAACATTTGGAAAAAAATCAAATGCATTTTTTTTCTTTATAAACGCAGTTTGACCATGTCACCAAAATGAACTCATCAAACTGTGTTTGAGACAAATAAAATTAACACTTCCATCCGTTTTACTTGTACATCAAAATTAAGGCTAAATATTGATTGAATACAGGCTAAAATCTGTTGAGCCAGATATTGTGTGAATCACCGTACCATGACATTAGCTAAATAGCTTTCCTGTGGCGTATAATTAGAGGTTAAGCAATGTGCTAGTCAGCCATTACTGTTTTGCTTACATTAGTAAGGGCCTGTAAGTTTAGCCGAGTGCTTGACTGAAATGAACAAAATGTATATTTAAAGTAATACTGCTTTTATTAATGTGTTCAACAATGTAATTAGATCTTCTGCCAGATTGTGGGCCAATCCCTATGTTAACTTTTATAACCTAATTCAGTCTGAAACATCCAGCTCCATCCACAACACACTGATGCATCACATATTTAGATGCTCTCTGATGGTAATTAATTTATTTTATTTTATTTTTATTATTAAAATGAAGGTCATACCCTGTTGCCATTTTATATCACAGTAAAAAAATAAAATAATCTTGACCTTTTTCAACAGTTACCATTGCAGCATCACAGCACACTACATGCAAATTAGTTTTGTAGGAACAAATTGTTAGACGTTTGATCTCTTTAATGAAACAAAATCAGCATTGATTTAAAGTGTTCCAAAGTGACGACAGCCCTGTGAAAATGATGAATTCAGACTCAGTCTGTAGAAATCGCGGAGAACCCAAAGGAACCCTGTTCGAAGAGAACACTTCCGCTTTCAGAGGAACCCTTGAGGGTATTCAGCAGATCCCAGTAGCTAATTAGGATAGCCTGAAATCCCCACTGTCTGAATTAGAAAGTTCACTGCAATGACACTTGCTCAATGAGGCAGATAAAAATATACTGTGAAATGCCACCAGGAACACAGTATTCTTCCTCAATTTGAGCATTGTGGCTTTTGTGTGGCATGTCAGGCATACAGTACACATTAAAACAGGTTTATGAAGATATGAAGGGCAGTAGCTGGTTACCCTACATGCATTATAAATATACGTTGCAGAAATGTTATTTGTCATCTGGTGTACAAATATTCACTTAATTTAATCATCAATGAGACCACTCAAAATGCTATTAAGGGCATAGTTTGCATTGTCATGGTTATGATATAGTCTACTGTCAGAATATACGCAAATATCTACCTCCATCTCATGAAGGTGGAAGCACACAGGAAAACAGACATTACATGCACAACATATGTAAAAGACAGCCCATGTGTAATATCATACTTCTCCAGGGAAATGACAGTAATGTCATAGATCTTATAGACTGTTTAAGTGCGAGTTTTTAATCTCATTGTTGCATTGATGTTTTTTATTTTTTTATTCTGCATTTGAGTTATCTTTCCAAATTATGTGTGCCCGATCCTAACAAGTACTACCTTATTATATTCTGTCATTTGAAGATAGTTTATGCGAGTGCAGCTAGCTCATGATTCTCCATCAGTCAGGAGTATACACGGGGGATGGCAGATGCAGCTGCCTAGTTGACCAGAGACATGTCTGATGAATAAAAACACAGGAAATATACCCCCCCGCCTCCCACTGCATTCATCTTCTGCAGTGATAAGAAAAAAGAAGAATAAGAAACAACAGTCAGAAAGGTGCTGGCACGTGGAGCTCCATCTCCTTAGAGAAGAAAGGAGAAATCCTGTCTTCTTTGACTTACTTTAATATTCTGAGCAAATGCCAGCCATCATTGTAAAAAAAAGAAAAAAAAAAAGGCAAATGATTGAACTCACCAGTCATACTGTGCAACAAGAGATGCAATTTGCAGAGCAAAATACCAAAAGGTCCCGGTGAAGGGAACTAATCTGGGTCTTAATGAACCCCCTGAGGGGTGACACCACCCTCTGCGGGGTAGACTACACTAATACCTCATCTCCATGCTTTTCTTCACACCATGCCCCCTGAACCGTCTGATACAAGGGTAGCAAGCCAGCTCTGCATGAAAATTATTCCATAAAAACTCTCAATTCTATGAGTGCAATGCAAATTCCAGCAATAACATGGAAAGGGACATCTGTTTTGATCGTTTGTTTTACTCTGAATGTTATGTTCAGCCAAACCACCTATTTGGAACGTGCTACAACGTTAAAGGTAGTTTTTTCCCATACCGTATTGGGGTGAGCATAATCCTCAGCTCTTGATGTCTCCCCGTAAGTGAAATTGGTAGTAATCCACATCAGTTCTACACCTCATCTGAAGCTTGTAAGCCCTGAATGCTTTCACCTCAAATAATTGTAAGATTCAGCAATGCAGAACATTCCAGAAATTAGATTCAGGGTTTATCTCAAGTGAGATCACTATTGACCTGTATCATGATTGGAAAGAAACAGCATCTTGATGGCACATTAACATATAGGTATTGAAAATGCATATTGGGTTTTGCCTGTTTTTTGTCCATGTGCGCAGTGTAATCACAGTAAGATGCTGTATTAATAGAACAAGAAGTGGCGAGGATACCTTGTTTCCTTATTTTCTTGTCTTGGTTCAAGCAAGAACGTGTAATTAAACGCACTAGTGAAAATAAGCGTAAAATAGCATAAGCATGCTAATCCTGACTTGTGTGCAAGCTGCCATGGTGAAACCGCATCCATATCTAATTCTTGAGAGCTGGAGTATCTGCCAAATTGTTTGATAGCCCGTTCTTAACACTTGGCATAATTGGTCCTGATAAATTTTTTTGGTCACACTTTACAATAAGGTTCATGAACTAATGTAGTGTTAACATGAATTAATGATACATAACGTTTCACTCCTTAATGCATTTGTTAACAAGTAACATATTTGTACATTACTATTTATGCATTAGCAAACCATTGGATAAACTTATAATTAGTTAATAAATAACAAATACATTAACTGACTTTTTCATTCTAGTATGAATTGCCAATAACAAATATAGTTGTGAACATGAATTAAGGATGGACAAATACACTAACTGAGCTATACAGGTCAATTCCTCAGTGGTAGTTAGTTAAAAACTACATCACTGCATGTGAATTTATGGAACCTTATTGTAAAGTGTGATCCTTTTTAAAAAAATATATATTACACACAGCTGTTAAAAATGCAATATAAAATGAAAAACAAATACTTACCCATTTCTGATTTTCATAGAAGGCTGTGAATGGCAATGAGCGACTGACGTTTTAATCCCGTTACTGAAGCAATGTTCATAAAGTGTCGGAACACACTGCCATCAGTATGTCAGTATGAAATTGTGTTTTTGTTTATGATATATCGATTGGATAACTGCAATCTCTTCGCATAAACTTTGATGATGGATGAATTTACACATGACAAATGGAAATAGACAAATATAAAATCTGGAAGTTTTAAGGGCATCAAGAATAATGCCAGTGTCCTGATGTTGAAATGCGAATGACGATCATAAAATATTTTTCAGGAAGTTGTATTGTTTGTGTTGCGCCTGTGGAAGGATGCGGGATCACCTGTTTGCAGCCACTACGTTTGACCTCACTGGCCGATGGTTATAATAAAGCACTTTGTTGGTTTTCTCCTGGGAGTCAGTCAGACCAAGCATCATCTCAGCAGGACAGAGGAAACCTGCAGGACTAGAGGTAAAACTACAATCAGCTGAGAAAAATCCATTCCTTCCCATAGAGCCGGAAAACGATGAAAAACAGGAAGCAGACATGCACCTTTGCAGGATGCAAATTTGTCCATCGGTGTAAACCACCACAGGGTGAAACTCACAGAATTGCACCATAAACAAAGAATATCAGTGTGAGACAAGGACCTGCAAGTATTCAGCTGCCTTCCGGTAATGTTTGAAAAAGTCGACCTATCAGGAAAAACACTCGGCATTAGTGATGTGTATCACTGTGTATGCAACCCATCAGTGATTCAAATAACAGAGTATCAGCACATCAGTGATTCAAATAACAGAGTATCAACACATCAGTGATTCAAATTACAGAGTATCAATATATCACTAATTCAAATAACAGAGTATCAACACATCAGTGATTCAAATTACAGAGTATCAATGCATCACTAATTCAAATAACAGAGTATCAACACATCAGTGATTCAAATTACAGAGTATCAATATATCACTAATTCAAATAACAGAGTATCAACACATCAGTGATTCAAATTACAGAGTATCAATGCATCACTAATTCAAATAACAGAGTATCAACACATCAGTGATTCAAATAGCAGAGTATCAACATATCAGTAATTCAAATCACAGTGTCAACACATTAGTGATTCAAATAGCAGAGTATCAACATATCAGTAATTCAAATCACAGTGTCAACACATTAGTGATTCAAATTAGAGTATCAACATATCAGTAATTCAAATAACAGAGTATCTATACATCAGTAATTAAAATAACAGAGTGTCAAAACATCAGTAATTTTACAATTAATCTGTTCCATACACTATTTTTTAAGAAATAAAGAAATACTGAATGATTGAAATCCAAGGATCAAGGTGGAGACTAGTACTTACATATAAACTCTTCTCAGAAACCCTATCTGGGCCGAAGATAAGCTCACTGGGAGAGGGCGTAGTCTTATTTTTTTATCTTCAGGAACTATAATGAATGATTTTATTTCCAGAAACTTTTTGGAATTGTAATAGTAGTTTTATGTATTTATTTTGGTTGTAAATAGTAGAGAAATGATATGTATGACAAAATTACATTGTGTGAATGACAACATAATATTGTAATGGAAGTTACTAAAACTAAAAGTTGTTTACTACCTAGAACTTGCAAGCCTGACCTGCAACATTGATTTCTGCACCCACAGCAACCAAGTAAGCAACAGCAAGCTTATGATACCAAATGTTTCAAAACTATATTCTTGAAATAAACAATGCAACTTACTCGATTTAAATAAGTTTATTACAAAATGATAGCGTTTTTGTTATATAGGCTTCGGAAGAAATGTGTCAAGGCTTATTACATAAAGCACCAAAATGGAAAAAGTAGTCACAGCAAAGGTGCAGTCACAGCAAAGGTGTTGAAAAACACTGAAAAACAGGAAGACATCATGGAGTATTTAAAACAAAAAATATGTATTCAATTAACAAATGCTGTTGAATTAACTTAGTAACGGTTAGAGGATAATGTTTATAAGCAAAACAAAACTGTCAGATTGTTATTCCTGTTTATCCTGATGAAGTACATAGGACAAATTTAAACACAGAAATAAAATCTATGGCGGTTAAATCCCACCAAGAATAAAATAAACTTCTGACGTGTCGATTCTCAGAACAAAAATGTAATGATTTTTGAAGTTTGGAGGCCTATAATTCTCCCAGAAGCACAGCAATATAAGGTCCGTATTGCCGAACATGTCAAGCTATTTCCAGCCAGCTAAAATGAATACTAGTTAAAGCTAGCGAGGTAATGAAACTGAAGTCAGACAGACAGGTGAGGATTTTTCTCAGGGAGTCTAACAATGGCCAAAACCATGGAGAGCGCTCATATTACTCCAGTGCTTGCATCTATGCACTGGGTGCCTGTTTGTTTTACAATTGATTTTAAAATGGTTTGACTTGTTTTAAAGCCCTTAATGAGTTGGCACCAGAGTACATTCCTGAACTTTTGTAAGAATATCAGTCCAATTGTTCCCTCTGGTCAGCCGATGCTTGACATGTTGGTATACCTAAAGTTTAGCAGAAAAAGGCTGAAAAAGTGAAGCTTGCAGATAAAATAACAAATACAAACACAACCTTTTAGATGAGCCTTTTGTTCATTTTGGTTGCTTTTGTGCATGTATTAACATTTTTACCTGTTTCTGTGTTTTATTAGAGCTGTTTTAATTTTGCTATATCATCTCTGTAACTATTATGTTTTTTGATATACACTTTTGGCTCCAAAAAGGTGAAAGGTGCTTTATAAATGAACTTTATTTTTAAATTAAATGATAAATTAAAGTCTTTCTTTCAATAAATGCAAATTCCACAACCAAAAACCATGATGAAATTGTCACCTCGACCTGCACCATCTTTAACTAAATATTCATGAGCAAAAATACATTCTTGGATGTGCAATATTTATTGTTTGTGATGGGAACATTATTTACCTTTTTACAGTACAAGGCCAAAAGTAAATAGTGTAGCTAATCAATGAACAAATGACAAAGTGAAGAATAAATCTGCACAGCTCATTTCCCAGTGTCAAATCAACTCTCAGCAATGACAAACAATACAACCTCCAAACAATTAACAGTTGCCCATTAACAACTCCAAACAAGTGTTTTTCTAACTAACAGCGGAAACCACAGAGAGAGCGCAGGAATAGAATTCATCTTGAGGCTACACATTTTACAGCAACCAGTTCACAGGGTTTGGGTTGAATATGCAACCAAAGCATGCATGCTTAATTTAATTCACTCTAGCTATACTGTATGGTCAGATTGTCGATTTGTGGGATCATTATTGTCATTCAAGGAGTAAGCACTCATAGGTAATGCATTGTTCACAGGAATGGGTAGATTTTAGATCTGGCATGCCTGGACTGTGTAATGCAGTTTCAATTTTAAGAAAGCCTTCCAACTCTCTGATTTTATCAGTCTCTGCTTGCATTATTTAGTTGTTTTTTTTTTTATCTTTTTTTTTTTTGGGTTACAGGCTCCTGACTAAAACAATCAGTCCAATCTACTTCAATTTGCTATCTGTCCCTGAGAGGTAACACTTTCTGTGAAGAGCAGCTCTCGCACCTTTGTAATTGTCAGGACTCAGCATCGAGGAACCAATAGCAACCAGGAAGTAGATAGTAATGGAGTGTTTATTCGTGCAGTCAGACAGGCAGGGATCAATTATTGACAAACAGGTACAGAGAGGATAATGAGAATCGCAGTCAGGGTCACTAGCAGAAGTCCAAATACAGGGCGACCAGACAGAGCAGGGACAATACAAAACATTGTCCTTCTCATAGACAAAGGTTCAAATACAGCTAGACAATCCGAATAGGCAAAGGTACAGAACGTGATCCAGTAAGTGTTGAACAAAAGTCCAATCAAAGTCTGGTAACAGAAAATCCAATCAGAGACAGAAGGGTAATCCAGAAAGCGGAGGTTGGGGTATACAAAACAGGTCAGGACACAGACTAGGCAATCCGAAAAATTCAATGAAAAACAGGTGTGCGTGAAGGAAAACAGATGACGAGACACAGGTGAATGAACAAAAGAACAGAAAGTGAAGAGGGACATGACACACAAAATAAACCAGGAAATAGACCAGAACAGGGGAATACGACCGTAATGTTCCTTTTAACCTGAATTTGTTTAACCTTTTTGTGCAGTGGTCTTAGGTCAATCCTGAGATGCCTAGTTTTTTTTCTCAACAAAAACAAACAGAAAAGGGGCTAATGGTGCTACATTAGTACTTGAAGAATGCACATACAATATATTACAGTTAATATAGTTTTATACAGTTCATATTGTTTTGGTATTGGCATCTGTTTCATAGGAGACCCTTTAGACCAGTGCTTGAGATCCTGAGGGTGGGCTGCAGAATGGGTAGGTGACCCTGGCCTTGGAGTGCCAATAATGTTTCTGGTTTTTTTCGATCCAAGAGTTTTCTGGCTTATTGAAAGTCTGGAAACTGAATGTTTTGCCTCTGAACGGTGAATTGCTGATTAACTCCAACGCATGGTCTCCTGTGTGCTTGAAGTCTAATAATAATAAAATTATGTAAGTCTTCGGTCTAGATTAAGAAGCAAAATCCAGGAACATCTTTGGATCTCCACTGGGGCTGCATTACCCCTGGAGAAATCCGACACAGTGAGAATTTCCACACTCGTGCTGCATGCTCTTATCGGACGAACTGATCCGTAGGCAGGGTCAGTCTTCAGCGTTCTATTTGAGCACAGATAACCTTGAATTTCCGACATTTTAAGGAGTGCATTTTCCCTGCATTATTAAGGCAGTTGTCACACATGGGTCCAGATGTCGCCCTGGATAGGCCAGGAGGATTTGTCAACAGTCGATGATGGGGTGACATTAGCTCGGGAGGTAAGAGCTGTCGTATGGCAGTCAAAGGGTTGCCAGTTCAATCCCCACCCTGGGTGTGTCGCAGTGTCCCCGTGTAAGCCACCTAACCCCCAAATGCTCCCGATGAGCTGATTGATACCTTGTACGGCAGCCTATCGCCGTTGTTGTGTGAGTGTGTGTGTGAATGAGGGAATGAGAGGCATCATTTGTAAAGCGCTTTAGATAAAAGCGTAATCTAAATGCCGTCCATTTACCATCATTTACCATAGACTGTTTTGATAGCATACTAAAAACACAAAAGGATTGCCGTAATTCACAGACGGAATGAAGTGAGCGAGTGAAGATGCAACATCACTGAGGCACAAGTGCAACTTAACTATGCTGACTAAAAGGACATAACATAAAACCATAAAGATATGACCTCAAAACATTGAAGTACTTTCACTTGAATGAGTGCACATGGTGGGGCTGCTACGGAGCGGGGAGAGTCTCAAGAGGTCTGATAGTCTCAAGAGTCTGCATCAGAAGACAGCCAATGATTGTGCAGTCGTGGCCATTTTGTGAGGTTCAGTCCTCCATCTGGGGGCCAGTCGACAGGCATGATGACTAAGAGAAGCGAGCGGGCAGGGAGGGAGACGCGCGGCTTTGCAGAGGGTCTTTATCACCGTTATCTTTTTCAGTGGATGTCCTGGGCACACCGTGTGCGGAGGGCTCATATTCTGTGAGGTTTGATGAATGGCGATGGGGTCTCAGCTCCCCTCGATCTTCCCCTACCCCAGGTCCGTTCTGTCCAAAGCTTCTCCGAGAGAGCGGTCTGCCCACTGCTGTGTTTTTCCAGCCCGGTTGAAACACTTGGCAGTGGGACTGTCTTCAGCGAGTACTGGGGTCATGTGACGAATGAGTGAGCGCAATGTAGGGTTAGGATAACCTTGTGCAATGACCACTGCGTTCAGTGGCCCAGGCGGGCTCCTGAGCAGATTAATTTTAAGGGAAAAAGGGACCCCTGGCATTGAGTGCAGTGTCCATTGCAATATCCATTGCAGTGTCTCTGATAGAGGCCATTTCTCCTGTCTTTCCCAGCACCATTTCCTGGGCAAGTGGAGGAATAAAAGAGCACACATAACTTTACACATTACACCGCACATTATCTCTCCAGCTGACCTGTTGGACCGTCTCTTAAGTTGGCCTGAGGGATGAGCTCTCTAACCTGTTTGTACAATTCAGAATAATTTTTTTTTTTTTACAAGGAAATTCAAACGTGTATCATTTTATATTTATTATTAGAGGGGTAGAATCTCTTTATTTCTTTCTCTCTATCTCTCTCCTGTCTTAATTTATTCTGGGATATTACAGAGGCAAGGCGATGAACAGTGGAGAGCTCTCTGACGGTAAACACCTTTAATTTGGACCAGTTTTCCAAAAGATATTGAAGTGAAATTTCACCCATAAAACCTTCCACTGCTTAATTATTTATGTTGCTGCCTGTCCCTGGAATTGCTAGATGTATAATTATTCATTAAAATATGGGAAAACCTAGCTCTTTCAAACTTGTTTGATATGCAAGGAATTCAGAAAGTGGATGGCGTCTGTAATTGGAGGTCTAATTAAAAAAGGGAAAAGTGTATATTATTTCCTCTGGCAAGAGACGGGCTTGCCTGTGGGCCCATGGGAATTTCAGTCTTAATCTTGGGAATCCATCTTCCATAATTGTAAGAGGAAGCTGCAGAGCTCCTCTTGTCATTGTGGTCTTCATGGAGGGGCAAGTTCACTGCCTGCTGCTGAAACAATGGAGTAAAGGAGTACTGCACTGTGTGTGTGTGTGTGTGTGTGTGTGTGTGTGTGTGTGTGTGTCTGTGTGTGCGTGTGTGCATGTGCGTGCGTGCCTGTTTGCGCGTCTTTTGCAGAGTGATTACACCACATAGTGTTTCCCCAAGTCCTCAATATTTTGGTCAAACAGCTGAAAGGACCATTCATAAACAGTGTTTCATCCCAGTCATATGTGGCTTGGTGAGTTTTTCCATAAAAATGAGGCACTGTGCTTTGTTCAGAGACAGATGGGTGAGTGTCCTCCTTATGTTCGTCTTGCATAGGGCATCTGCAGTATTCATAAACATCAGAGCTTCACACTCGCACCCAAATAAATGGAAGAATTAAAATCTTTGCCAGCACTAATATTACATTACATTACATTTCACTTAGCTGACACTTTTACCCATAGCAACGACTAATAGAGCTGAAACTGTCACTAGGTTGCTAACTCACTGTTGTGCTACTGGCAATATAAGTTTCTAATTAGTAAGCTGTTGATGTATTAAGCATTATCGTGCAACAAACTGGATCATGTTCTTTTGTTGACCACTGATTCATCCCAGCTACGTTGGCAAGCTAGCCAATGCTAAATTTAGCCATACATAACCAAATGATTTTGAATAATTTTCTTGCACGTACAGACGCGAACACACACGCGCACACACTCACACATGCACACACACAAACACACAAAATCACAGAGAAAATTAGATTCAGTCTTGGGTGTGATTGAATAAAAAAAAGAACTAATTCAATTCAAAAATCTGAATCGATCTAGTGGCGCACAAAGCCCTGAGTCTGGCACCAGTCCTTGGTGACACCCGGGGTGAGGACAGGATGCTACTCTCTGGAGCAGAGTGTATGTGACAAGTAAAAAAAAAATGAAAGAGCAGGAGGCACATTTGGAGTGACACGTTATGAGGGAAATGTGTATGCATGTCTGAAAAGGTGGCAAAGGAAAAAGGAGGTGTCATTAGAAGGAAAGATTTAATACAGGACTGGCAGGAAGGCAGTAACTGCTGAGTTAGCTGGATAGACATCTCCCCAGCCACAGGTTTCAGTCCTCCTGCAGACATGGAGGCAGAGAGACTCATCCACACAGCTCTGGGGATAACGCCAGTATTCCTCTGTGAAATTATCCCATAATGCAGTGCACCTGCTCGGCTCAGTGGGTAGCGTTACATTAACGCGCCCGGTATAGCAGTGAAGCTACTGAAATGCGTCACTGTCTGGCGGTAAAGGGACTCGTCTTCCCCTCTTTTCCTTCCTGGTTTATGTGCCTTTTTCAGTGTCCCAGTCTTTCGGGTCCAGAGCATTGAGCATTGAGTTGAGGTCTTGGACTTGCTGGTCTAATATGTTGGATTTTTTGGATTGTAATATGTTGGAATTGAAAGAGGTTGGAGAATATGTTGGAACTGCTGAACAAGCAAAATTTTGCCTCAAAACCTAGCGCTCAATTCCACTGCACAGCAAAATCATTAGCATTGAGGAAACACACTGATATGTTCAGTAGGGATTTATTCTTTCTCTTCAAGCAATCACAGAACCATCTTTGGGGAACAAAAACATCCTTAATCACAGGGTTTAGTTGTATGTTTGTGGTTTGACGGACTGCAAGGCCAGTTGTCATTGTGAACAGTTGGACTGAGTGGCTAAATGATTTCCCTTGCACCGACTCATTTCTGTCCAGGTTTGCAAAGAAGTCACTCTGGGAGGCCAGGCTGGATGGGAGCATTGAGTAGCGCCCGCGGCGTGTCCTACGGTCTGCACACATAGTGCAGAGACAGCAGGGCCGGGCGGGGAGGCTCAACTTAAACCACACTGAGGTAGAGGCACTGGCACAGTAAAGGATATATTATCATGAGTCTGTATTAAATGGACATAAAAAACTCACATGGGGAAAAGCAATCGAGGACGGAATTCAATCACGCACAAAACGAATGCTTTGGGAGTAATACGATTATCAGCAGGAGATGCAGAGAGAGAGGATGGAACAGCACCAAGGGGCAGGCACAGGGAAAAACAAATCGCTCAAAGCTGTAGACGTTACAGGCGGGGGTAAGGCATGAGAAGTGGGCATTGTCAAAGCAGCAGGGGCATTGATAGCTGCTAACTGCTAGCGCTGTGGAAACGGCTGAGCTTCTCACATTCTGTGACCTTAGATTCACTCAGCTGGAAAAGCAGAGCTCATGTCCCAATGATTCCCTCTCTGTCTGATTTTTCAAACCTTTTGTCCCGAACTTTGTCTTATTTGACCTCACTCGCTATGGAGTTTAGTGGAATTTCATTTTCTTCATAATGGTTTTGGAGAATATTTGAAAGTATTTCTGTGAAGAGCGTGCATGCACAAGGGTGTATGTGTGTGTGTGCGTGCAATTTATACAGTATATATAATTGAATTAATGCGCCTACATCCCAGAGAATCTGAATCCTCATAAGGCGTGTATCACCAGCTCAGGGCTGCATTGCACTGATGCACACAGGGAGTGGCTGGCTGATGCGATTCCCCGTGAATGCGCGGTGGGTCCCTGATTAATTTCTTTGGGTATTTGTGACCTCTGTGTGGTTCCAAAGTGGCGCGGTCTTGTGCCAGGCCTGTCGCGGAGGGCTACATAATGCTGATGGAAATGTGTCGTCTGTGTGGAGAATGCAGGTCATTAGTATTCTCTCATTTCCATAGAGTTGAGAAAGAGACGTATTTAAAGCTGCTTGCCCTGCCTGCTTCCGTCTCCTCTGGCAGCTGTCTGCAGGCAGTAATAAGCTTTATTGCTCACTGACACAGGCTCTGCTTCAGTAGAGAAAGGGAAAATCGATCTACGCCTATCTGAAAACCTTCAGTGCACTACATTTTCCGATGTTTTATCTTTGGTTGCGAAGATAGAGTCATTAGCACAAACTAAATTACAGAAGTTCCGAGTGCTGTCCCTAACCATAGAAACATTGATTAATGTGCACTGATGAATATTGGCTTCATTATCCAAATAAATGATAAAGGACTGACCATGTCAAGTGTGACATAGGCTTGTTTGATCCAGTGGGTGCATTTTTTTGTGTGAAATGTGTATACTTTCTGGTATCCAGAAATGTCTGGAGGTATTATAGAATATTTGGTTTACAAGACAAACAAGCACAGGGCTTTGAAAGTTAAAACATATTAATTTAGGTTATAAAACCTGTTATTCAGCTTCAGTGCTTTTACTCCACTCTTATCATTGTGCTAAGGGGCAGTGGAATGCAACTTGAACACAGACCAGTGATTTAAAGTCAGGAGGTATGGATAGTTTTCCCTGTTAACTTTAGAGTGCAAAATAAAATTTCACCCAAGAAACCAAAGTGCTTTTGTCACACGATCGACACACAAGACTGCATAGAAACGGCATTGGTACAGTTATCCACCACAGTTCCACAGCTATTTTATAACACTTTCTACTGAATGTAGAAAATGTTTGCAAGACTTTTAAACGTGAGTGTGACCCAGTGTAAGGAGTAAGTGAAGAACCCTCCCCTAGGCTGTTTGGCAGCACTGAATCTCCTCCCATCCTGCAGGAAGGCTCCACTGTTATTTCATATATATCTAAAACTTCATCAATTTAGCACTGATGAATTACTGTGGAGAACTCACATCCAATTTCAGGATAACATAGACTTGCAACAACTTTTTGCCATATTTACAGGTAAAAGCAGCAGATCTAAAATATTTAGATTTGGAGTATGCTGCCCATTGTACAGGTTCAGTGCTGTAATATATCAATAACGGTTACCCAGAATCCTTGCTAAAATTCTATAACCATAGATTATCTACAATGGCTTGTTTTACTTGGCTTATCATAAATTAATATCTTGTTCTGAAAACAGTGGAACAGTTAGAAGGTTAGAAACCTTCTAAATTACTTTTTTAAATGATACCGTGTAATTCATATCTCGGATATTTTATCAAAGATATATTTCTGCTAAAATAAATTTTCACCTTAAAATCAGTAAGAAATTCAGACCCATGAACCCTGATGAGGAGAGTTAAAGGGATTGTTCACTTTCTGGAGTTTTTAATATTAAAAAAAAATATATATATATAATATATAAAACATTTTAAATCTAGTTTTAAAGACTTATTTTAAAGACTGTTTTTTATGTTCGATGAAGGATATTTTAGATACAGTGGTTCATACATAGGACTTTAATCTCTTAGCTTTGTAATTGCCTGCTTTAATTTATCAGCAAGGTCTTGAGTAAAAATACAAAAGGCAGCCAGCCATTGCTCTCCTGGACTGTACGCCAAATAAGAAATGTCAAATGTCAGTCAAAATGAATCTATGGTGGTGTAGACTACAAGCTATGTAGGACAAAGTACAATGGCCTATAACTGTACTGCCTGTGTGTCCCATTGCTATAGTAACTGTACAGAAATGAACAATTCAGTTCAGTTTGTTATTTTCTTCCATTGTCAGATGTAATAATTGTTGTTTTAATTTTATGTAGTTTCTTTGGTAATTGTTATTTACTAGTTCATTGCAGAATGAGTCACATTAAATCCACCTGAAAAAAATATCTGATATTGCAAAAGCAGATGCTAGAAAAAGGTCCAAGTTATTTCTGAATTAAGTGTCCATTTTTAAGCACGGAGACATATTCCAGAGGCGCTTTTCCATTCAAATAAAGTGCTTTTTCATTCCATCCTAGCTAAGAAAGAAAAGGTGAAGGTTATTGAAAAAGTGCCATTGTGCGTATTCACTGGCATTCTGACATTGTGTCTACAGAAGTGGAAAAATGTTGAGGTCTTTAAATGTATTTACTGTGTATTTATATTTCACAACCATAGTTACTGAACACACAGGTCACAGCCATAGTTACTGAACACACAGATCACAGCCATAGTTACTGAAGACACAGGTCACAGACGGTTGCTGAACACACAGATCACAGACGTAGTTACTGAACTCACAGATTACAGCCATAGTTACTGAAGACACAGATCACAGCCATATTTACTGAACACACAGATCACAGACATAGTTACTGAACATACAGATCACAGCCATATTTACTGAACACATAGATCACAGCCATAGTTACTGAACACAGATCACATCCATAGTTACTGAACACACAGATCACAGACATAGCTACGGAACACATAGATCACAGCTATAGTTACTGAACACACAGATCACAGATATCGTTACCGAACACACAGATCACAGACATAGTTACTGAACACCCAAATCACAGCCATATACCTGTATACTGAACATGCAGATCACAGCCATTGTTTTTATTCAGCTAACATCATAGACTATAATGAACTCTGAACTGAAGACATGTCAGTGACTCTCTATAAATTCCCTCAGTAAGATGGAGATGAGGAGAGCTGCAGGGATGTCATTTCTCATTGGACGTATGAGAGTTATGCGCAGGGGAAGGTCAGGTCTAACAGTGAGGTGAGCTTGCATTGACAGCTCCACTGCCAGAATAAGCCAACGGGTGTGGTTGGCATTAATGAATGCAGGCTGGAAATTTAAATGGCATGCATTAATTATAGCATGGAAGTCCTTCAGTAGCATATGGAACAGAGGTACAGTACACCTTAAAGGTACAGAAGTCACCTCATGGAACATTGTGGGAGTTTGATCTAATGTTACAAATGAGAAATCTCAAAACAGTCAAATTACTCCTGTGGATGTTGCATGTTTTTCTTTCCAAAAATGAAGATGGGATACTGAGGCATGGATATGGATTTATTTTTAATCTTCAGCTTGGGTGGGGCCCTGGGTGGGTTTATTGAAAAGTGAGTCTTTACAGCAAAACTTCTTGCAAAATATCTGAGTGTGTTTTAGTCCATCTCTGGCTTTGTGCCCGACATCTGAGAGACCCGCAGTCCCAGAACATTCTATGCCGGTTGCTCTGTCTCTGGCCTCTCATACTTACCTCTCACCCCCAAAAAATTTTTACATTAAAAATAAATAAATAAAATACAAATAAAAGATAAGTACAAGTAACAAGGATGTTTTTTGCACTAGTCTCTGCAAACTTGAGAGATTGCCGTACATTAAAATCTCAGGAGATCAGCGGTTTCTGAGATACCCAAACCACCCTGTCTGGCGCCAACAATTGGTCAAAGTCACTTTATTTTACATTCTGACATTTGGTCTGGAAAACAGCTGAACCTCTTGACCATGTCTGCATTTTCTGCACCTTTTATGCATTTAGTTGCTTCCACATGATTGGCTGATTAAATATTTGTATTAACTAACTGCTGTACAGGTCTACCTAATAAAGTGGTCACTGAGTGTATGTTGTGTGTCACTTGGCATGTCATGGTAACATTCCTTTCTGTTTGAATGATGACATAGCACAGCGTATGCCTACTTAATATTATTGACATACGCATTTATGAATTTGTACAGGATAGACTGACAATGGGGGTGCTGTGTCCTGGTTATGAAGGAGTTCTGTCTCTCATGAAAGCATTGACAATATAAGTAAGTTCTTGTTCATATTCATCTCACCTAAAAGGAATTTCTGCTGGAGATTCTGCTGAAGAAACTGTGTGAAGTGTATTTTACAGCAGTGCCCTGGGCTGAGAATATGTATGGTGGAGTTCTGCAAAGTAACACAAGATAAATAGGACTTTTCAGAACTTAATTTATTGTGGAACAAATTGTGTTTACATTTTTCCTGTACCCATTTGTCAGTGGCTGAGCAGTATATATATTTTCTCTCTTTTTTTTCCTGAACACGTCAGACAACAGCCCAAGCATTTTATCATTCCGTGGCTTTAAAATATCAGTTCACTTTAAAAATAATAGGTATGCGATCCACATTCTCATGTGAGTAAAATATTTGTGCTGTTACTTATTTTTTTAAAGTTACTTGGATACAATGCCACCCACCACACCTTTGCAAGACCCTTTTTTTTTTTTTCTTCTGAAGTAGGCGTGCACCGTATGGAAATTCTTGAGCCAATATCAGCAACCATTGTTGTATCAAAAATAATACCACTGTCTTTTCAGATTCAATGTGAACTGTGACCAAATGCAAATAGCAAACTGCATCCAAGTTCAAATCCAAACAGAGTACAAGGTTTCCACATTCATGGAAGTGCATGAGCACCGACCTCAATCTTTATGAAGGGAAAGTATAGCACATTTTATTCATGTAACAAAATATTTAAGCATGAGTCAGGAACATATATTCAAAATAAGGTTCTGTTCTGTTCTCATTCTGGCCTCCATGTTTGACACTGGCTGAACAAGTGTTTTTTTTTTTTTTTGTTTCACAAAGTTTTTTTTGTTTGTTTCACTGAGAAAATCGGATGCTGATATTTTCCCCTAATTTACAGCATCAGCAGTGTATGAAATGTGTCGCCTCTCCGACACACGTAGCGTATGCTCATCATACGCATCATCATATCAGCCATAATTTCAGCATCGCTCTGATCTCGCTCTGTAATGAACTGGGGTCAGCTCTACCTTCACTTCATTCACGGTCTCGTTCGACAGCAACATTTTACCAGCAAATTCAATGCAATCCCCATTTACAGCAAACCCCTTGCTTTTTTACAGATCTATTTTCCTTCCGTCAAAACAGCTGCATTCTATGACACCAATTGTATCTACTATTCTCCAATACTCACTCCAAAGCCCCCTGTACTTTCAAGCAATAGTGAGCACATTGTCCTGTTATTTCTCATCACTACATTTGGGTTAATCCTAGATCTACTGTGCTTACAAACGGGTTGTATTGTACTGTACTGAATTTATGCATCCTTTCATAAACTAAAGCAAATTGCTTCTTTTTGGATATTTTAGGGAATTTAAGGATTAGAGTTGAGTGTTTGTTTATAAGACCGGCACGTTTGATAAGTCAAGTACCTATTAAGTGAATCCCCAGTAGCAAAACTGCAATTTATGTAATCACTTTGCTTTAGTAATCTCACAGCAAGAAGGTCATTGGTTCAGATCCTGTTTGAGCCGGGTACTCTGGTTTCCTCCCACAGTCCAAAGACAGCTCAATCGGCCGCTCTAAATTGCCTGTAGGTGCAGTATGAGTGTGTGACTGAACGGTCTTTGTGCTCTGCAATGGATTGCCGGCCTGTTAAGAGCGTATTCCTCTCTTTCATGAAAATAAATGCTGGGATAGGCTCAGGTCAGGGTTAGGTCATTCATTAAATCTGGAACTAGAATTGTAATCTGTCCCTTCTTTTCTTTTCTCCCAGGTAATTAGCTGAACAATTAGTTCTACTGATTTTCCATACTATCTTTACACCTGACTGAGGTAAAGGTAGGGTGGTAAATCAAAAGTTCTCTGACCTCGAGGGCTGTGATTTGCCGATCTCTGGTTTAGGTAATGGATGGTATGATGGACATCGGGAACTAAAAATAATTAATGGGATTTTTTTATGTCTTTCTTTTACAGAATCTCATTTGTGTTTTTATTTCAGTTTAACGGTATAGTAACCTTGTAGCCCACTAATTAGAAAAATGCTTTTATAAAATCTTCTTATATTGGCCAGGTGATTAGGTTCATGTTTAAAAATATATACTATATATAAGTATATAGTTTAGTTTTCCACAACTAGCACACTCGTCTGCTCCTGCCAGTTGGAGACACTGACATCAATTTAGAAAATAATAAGAAAAGTGGAAGTAGGCACGAAGAGCATTACGCTTGACTTGCAAAGACATGTACAGTATGAGATCTTTCAGAAAGTGTGCGTCTATCCGTTTCAAGAAGAAGAATATTTATTTCCAGGGTTGAATAAAAGTTGAACTCACTTCAGCTGGAGATGGTTGATATTTTCTCAAGAACAGTGAGGTCTTCACCAACGACAGCCCTGTGCTTCCCACTGCAGATGAATTTAGGTCAATGAGTTTAATGATGACTTTGCACTTCTCCTTCACCTAATGAGCTTTCCGCTGCTGATTTAGGACCTCATCTAAAGCGAGCTCAAAGCATCCAGGAGTACAAGGACACCACAAGGTTATTGGTGCTGTTGCTTAAATCAGCTCTAATGTTGAGCAAGGTGCCATAACAGCCACCAGATTTACACTTTGGCATCTGCCCATTTCCACTTTTCAGAAACCAGCAGTCTTGCAAATCGCTATGAGGATTTCAGGACAGACTGTCGTTAATAGTGTGGAAATATGTTTTTTTTTTTTCTATTCAATGGAGCTAAAGCACATTGGTGAATTTATGGGTGAAGTATGAGGTGTGGTTAGATTAATTTATGGGAGGGGTATGAGGTGTGGTTAGATAAATATATGGGAGGGGTATGACGTGTGGTTAGATTAATTTATGGGAGGGGTATGAGGTGTGGTTAGATAAATATATGGGAGGGGTATGACGTGTGGTTAGATTAATTTATGGGAGGGGTATGAGATGGGTTTAGATTAATTTATGGGAGGGGTATGAGGTGGGTTTAGATTAATTTATGGGAGGGGTATGAGGTGTGGTTAGATGGATTTATGGGAGGGGTATGAGGTGTGGTTAGATGGATTTATGGGAGGGGTATGAGGTGTGGTTAGATGAATTTATGGGAGGGGTATGAGGTGTGTTTAGATTAATTTATGGGAGGGGTATGAGGTGTGGTTAGATACATTTATTGGAGAGGTATGACGTATGGTTATGTGAATTTGGGCAAAGTGTTTTCAAGGCAGAGAATTATTTTCTCTATTTGCTTCAGAAGACACATTTCAAATACAAAAAAGAAAGTCAATACTGGTCTGTTGTCCATTGATCATTGTTTAAGTCCAAGGCTATGTCAAAGGACAAGTCCATTGGCAATGAATCATGAGGGTGAAAGATGGAACCAGTTTGATAAATATGAGGCATCCTGATGAAGAGCCAGTTCACATGGCATCTATTTCTATTTTCTGTCTATACAGCCCAGAGCTGTCACCACCATCCACAGGGAGACTGAAAACAGTACCTATGTGTGTCATTTTAGGGGTTTTTAATGGCATGGTAGGTGTGCCATCCACACAGTTACACCTTGGTGGGGCATGCCCATACCTGTAACGCACTGCGAGTATGCAACTGTGAGGGTTTCCCACTGTGACTACAGTGACTACACTGACCAGTGACTCACTCCTTTCAGGCATTAACTTATGAACCATCCAACCTCGTTTAAACCTATTTTTATACAGTCTATGGTATAAACACAGCATTCAGAAACAGCTTCTCACAGCCAGAGAACACTCTAAATCAGCCTTATTCATCATTATCTTCATCACTATCAGAATCCTTGTTGTCATCTTCTACTACTTAATCTTTGCTGTTTTCCTAGAGTTCCACTTCTTAATTATCCTGCTTCCAGTTCCACAAATTTTAATTCCCGTCCCTGGTTTTTCTTCATCTGTCCATCTCAGCAGAATGTGGTCTTTGTGTGGTTGCAATCAATATGTGCAATCTTCACTCATGTCAGCAGAAATCCTCTGTGATGAATGTCCAAAGGGATGACTGCTTGTGCAAAGGGAAAGAAATGTTACAATTTATAGCTTTGTAAATGTATCATGAAAGTTAAGCTGTTTTCTCATCATGAAGCACATGCCCGTTGGAATTATATGAAGGCGGAAGCAAAACCATCAGGATTATGCAAGTTCATTATGGGTTAATATGACGTAAAGCTACCACAGACCGTCATGTTTTCACATGAACCTTTTATTTTAGTGTTTGTACTGCTCATCTACTGAATAACTTTAGTTGAGAGGAACAATCCATTTTGACTGAAGAAAAAAATAGTTCAATATGAGAAGCATACATTTTCCACACATTGATGGTATTCACTGTCATCTAACAATTTCAAGCCTGTATGGCATGCCAGCTGGTGTCAGTTAGCAGTGTCAATATATGTCCATTTATATTTTATACCTACGGTGTAATAAAGCAGACATATGGAGACAAACAGAAATATTTGAGTCATCCTACCTGTTAACTAATATGTGTTAAAGGTGCTATGTTCTTTTCTGATATAGCTCCACATAGTGAGTCACACATATACACAATAGCAATGAAAACGAGCGATATTGCAGCTATTTTCTTGAGTTCAGGACCCACATTTGCCAATTATCTGTTCAGTCGTAGAGAATTTCACCCATCAGCTAGAACTTTGACCTGGCTGACCCAGGATTGAACTGTAGCGCTGTCCTGGTAGCCTATCCTGGGTGCTGTGGAGGTTTTATCTTCTGAAAAGATGAAGGCTGCCACCTTACTGGCAGCTTTGTAGCACACAAAGCACAAATGTACATGAGACACACATAGGTCTCATATCTGGAGCCTGTCACCTGCAAACCACACAAGCAGAGGAATTCTGTTCTTTCATTCAGTCTGTCGAAGGCTGACACACACATCCAATATACACAACACACTACACAGTATATATAATATAATAATTTATAATTGAATGAGAAATTATGTTAGCTGTGTAAATAAGTTGCTTTAACATCGTGTGTGAGTATGTTCACGTCTTAACCACTGGAGAGGGGCCTGAGAATGAGACAGGCCTTGCTCTACCTTCTCAAACAGGAAGCGATGACACCATCTGATACATTGTTACTTCTCCTTCTTGATCTGCCATTGATGCATCAAGTGATCAATATGATTCAGTGAACATGGAAAATCTACTCTTTAGTATGTATGATGTAAGTATGTAACATTGGCTTTGGCACAATGAATCGTGTGGTTAAAAAGAAGAAATTCAGAATTTTTTTGGGGGAAAATAAAACACTTTAATTTAATTGTTCGTATTAAGTCTTATTCATAATTGTATGCAAAAAGGCAGCATATCAATCTGATACTTCAGATTAGGAGATTAACATTGCATATTAAGCATACACATTCTTTCTTAAAACACATTTCAATGTTACCCTGCAGTGTCAACAGGATAAGGCTGTATAAAGTATAAAATACTAGAGAAAAAAAAAGTGATTTGTAAAGTAAGCAAAAGTTTCCACAGTCTGCAACATTAGAAGTGAGGCAGTTCAGTTTGTCCCAATATTTTTGAAATCTGGAGATTATTATCTTAGTTTTATTTAAAACAGTAAACAGTAAAGTACAGTAAGGCTGCAACTGAAGTGTTTTTTAGGTAAATTCTGCATCAGATAAAATGGATTTAAAGGGTTGTAAACCCATCACTTATGCATCTTTGGTCTGCATGGAAATGAACTTTCGAAGGCCTGATGAACTGTAAGATATACAGATATTCCCTGAAACCAGCATTTCTGTTTAATTTATTTGCTGTGAACAATATGAACAGAAATATTGGGAACAATATAAACCAAGACATGGTAAAGCACATACAGGTTTTATAGCCAAAGTCACACATTTCCTGCTTCATTTTATTTTACATGGTTCACTGTGATGTGAGCTACAATATGTAATTCATTTAATTTACACACAAATCCAGAAAGAAGATGCTTGTTTTGAAAACACAAAATAAGGGTAATAGCTACTGTATTAGCATTGTGTGGTATTCAAAATGAATTATATTTCTACTGTATTAGCATTGTGTGGTATTCAAAATTAATGATATTTATATTGTATTAACATTGTGTGGTATTCAAATTGAAGGCTATGTCTACTGTCTTAGCATTGTGTGGTATTCAAACTGAGTTAGCATTGTATTAGCATTGCATGGTATTCATAGGCTATGGCTATTGCATGTTTCTTTATTGTATTAGCATCGTGTTGTATTCAAAATGAGGGCCACGGCTGCGGTATTAGCGTTACTGCTAGTGAAAATGTTCATAAGGTTGTGTAATAACTACAGAACAAACTCATCAATGTTGTGCAGCATGCCATATTATGAAGCGAATTACCCTTTGCAGTTTACAGTTGATGGCGGTTGATTGCAGTTATTTGGGGATGTTTGTAACAGCTCATTGAGTTAGTTGCACATTTTGCCGGGGCAAAGCCATCGGTTGACTGCTGGAGGACGTGGTGGTGTTGGGTTTATTACATTTACAGTATATTGAGCTGATCCAGGGTGTGAAAATGCCAGGTTAACTGATTGACACACTAGGAACTGCAGACAGCCTCAGTTGGATTTATCATTTCAATTTAAGAATATCTAGGAGCTGCAGACCGTTTTCCGGTCTGAGGACCATAGGGAATTAGCTGGTCATTCCTCGCATCTCATGGCTTTCCTTTCCAATCAGAACTGCCTGCATGCCTGTATAATGCATTGAAATTCCTGGCTTAATATCAGATCTTTTTAATGTCGAATCCTTGAATGGTCCATTCAACCATATAATTTTTATGTGGGGTTTTTCATGTTGTGCCTGATAAAGGTCTTAAAAAATCTTAAACTTGAGTGGCTACTGCTGTTCAATTCTGTGGAATGGTTTAGCAAATAATGTGTCCCAAATTTCAAACTATCAATTCCATGAGTGCATAAGTTCATGCTTAAAGTTAATGTAAAAGTGGGGACATGTTTCATATTAGCAATGACAAACATGTACTGTGGAGGTTATCAGCATACACCTCTCTCCCTGAAATACCTCCATAAAAGGTGCACACCATATGCAAGTCTTATCATGGAACATGACAGGATAGGACATTTAGCATGTCTACCAATTGGATGCATGGTGTAATATTAAACTGTATATTGAACCTTTTAATATTAAACTACATGTTGTACCTGTTCACTTGCAATGAGTCATTTTAGCATTTTTAATTTTATATAAGACTCAAAGGCATGCCTGTCAGGTTAGGTGTGCTCCTGGCGCTGCCCTTGACCGAGCTACTGGCCTCAGAACGGGAGTTGGTCCCTGGGCACTGGACTGTGGCTGCCTACTCTACTAGGATGGGTCAAATGCAGAGGACACATTACTCCACGGGGTTCAATAAAGTATATAGATAAAGTATATCTTATCCTATCTTATCTTATAAATGTGTTATAAAACATGTCAGTACACCCTATAGGACAAATCAGCTTTTATTTTCCAAAACTGTCACTGCAATTTCAATATTTTAAAATAAGTTCCCAAAAAGAATCAAAAACATATTAATTCAAAACTGAACACATACATCTTTAATTATTATTGACATCATTATTTAGGAAAAAAAAAACACCTTAATTGTGACTTATCCCTTCTGACATAATGACTTATTTTATAATTACATGCTCAATGCACTGTAAATCATTATTTAACTTATTTTCATACTTCTATTTTGGTAATGACATATTTAATTTCAAATTCCACCCACATATTTTAAACAACCACACGGCAGTCTGGCTATCAAAGTCCAATGGGTAATAATTGTAAACATATTTATATTTCATACAACTGTCTAGTGAGTAAATCAAGCCAGTCCAATTCAGCTTTTTGAAATAAGCATAAGTGGCTTCTGGAGCTTAGTATTGGCGGTTTAGCATGCAGGGTGGGTGGGTAGACTTCCTTACCTTATGTTTGTGGGTGAGATCACTATGGCCTTTACTGAACATTTTCTTTCAATTTGGCTCACAGTTAAGTGCAAATAGAAATGTTGGATCATTTTCTTCTCAAGCGCAGTCTAGTAAGTTCCACAATTACCAAATGAACCGATTAGTCATGTTGATGATAAATAAAAAGAAACACTTTGACAGTAAAATACAAGATACAAGCAAATTACTTTAAATTGGGTAATTCTTTGGCAGAACCCTTGCAACTTTATTTGTATACCAGCATACAGTAGGCAAATGAATGAATTTCTGAATTATCCAATGACTTACATTGAATTGGGTTTAATATTGTCATTAGCTCTGTTCACTTCAGAATGAATACAACCCACACACTGCAGCAACTGCGTGTTGTCCAGTTCCCTGGTAAATGCACAGATAACCACAGCTGAACCCAAAAGGGTACTAGTCTTTATCAGCAGTCCTGTTGTAATTATGCATTCTTTTGAATGAATTGTAAAATAGAATTTTGTGGAAATACTCTTGTGCAGTGTATTTTAGATGCACTTCTTAGAAAGCTGCCATTTCAGGTGCAGGAAATGTCTGTGGACCCAAACTAAGGTCATGTCTGTGGACCCAAACTAAGGTAATTTATGTGGACCCAAACTAAGGTCATGTCTGTGGACCCAAACTAAGGTCATGTCTGTGGACCCAAACTAAGGTCATTTATGTGGACCCAAACTAAGGTCATTTATGTGGACCCAAACTAAGGTCATTTATGTGGACCCAAACTAAGGTCATTTATGTGGACCCAAACTAAGGTCATTTCTGTGAACCCAAACTAAGGTCATTTCTGTGTGATCTCAGAAGAGGAATATAAAATTGTATGCATTCACATCATAACTGTGGTGAACTGAAAACACATTTCTGCCATTTTGGAAAGTGGTTATTACCACTTGATCTGAACCCCATATACGTAGTCACATTTGCTCTGGGGTTGCATGCATCTCTTACTCAAAGATACCAATTTGCATGGAAAGCCAAGCATTACGGCGAGAACACCAAGGCTTTTTGCCGAAACAAGACAAGGTCTTGGAGGACCAAAACTGTTGTACCCTTGAGCAACAAATTCAAATTCATAATGTGCTGAGTGTAAGTTCCTGGACTGAGTAAAGCATTCCAGAGCCTGAACAGTAGAACATTAAAGATTTGTTTACTGGAAGAACAATCCGCCCTTGTCTGGGCTCAGCTTTGGTATGCACCTTCTGTCGTGTTTTTCTTTTCTTTTTTATCGAAAAAAGTATCTAAGCATTTGTATGAGTCTGTGGTATAAACTTTACACCTCTGCAGCTGCTATCAGAACAGGGCTCTCTTCTATTTCCTGAGGTCCACAAACAATTCCTTAGTGTTGGTGACATTAAGATCCCAGAACATTTATCAATTTCTCTTCTTTAATCAATGTCATCTCGGATACAGCCCCATTGTCTGAGCATCGCACAATGCATTCTCATGCAGACGGCCTTTCTGCAAGGATTAAACACAGTCTGGTGTTCTTCCTTCAAGCGCCACAGTCCTCCTCTTCTAATGCCGTTGCAGTTTACATGCCGCATTACATGAGCATTTGTAAGGTTTCAGGCAGTGGCACGTTATTTGGAATCAAATGAGAGTTATTTAATGGTACTTTAACAGGGAACAGTACCCTGATTGTATTAGTTCCCCTCAGCTGCACAAGTTTGTTGTCTTAGAAAGAGCAGAGTCTTGCTGTTGTCTGAGATAAGAAACCTGTTTGTACTCTAGAACACTGATATATGGAGACAATTAGAGGATCTCGGTGTCATTCCCTAATTACTGAGAAAGGTTAATTGGCCCTGTTACCACACCCGTGCTGACCCTTTGTCCATTGTCAAGATACTACAAGATGGTATTAGACCCAATGCAGGAAGTACTCTTATCGATTACTTGCAACTGTCATTGATAAATAAGGAATACTATGAAGCTTGTCCAGGCTGGGCTGCAGTGGATGTGGGTTTGTTTTACTGCATCACCTGCGTCAGTCTCGCTGAGCTGGACGTGGAGTCGAATCTGTCATCATTTAATTGCCTCCTTTCTCTTTTAAGTACATGCCTCCTGTGATCATTAATATTTTTTCAGTCCTACCAGATTTGTGGGTTGATAAACCGTGTTTTTCCCTCATGGTGGCTGTAAGCCACAGCATCTGGCTGTAGTGCAGCTGTGTCCTTTTATTGGGTTCGAGAGTCCTGCCCCTTAGGTCACATACACCAGGAACTGGCCAGAAACACAAAGAAGGGAAAAAAAGGAAATAATTTAAATGAAAATCGGAGGCAAATGTAGTAGCATTCAAAAAGCTGAATTAAAAAACAAAAAAAAACAAAGAAGAAAACCCACATGACCTTTTCAAACTTAAACTGAACAGCTCCCTGGAGCTTTTCCCTATGCAAAGTTTGACATCATGAAAGATTGCGGTTAATTTTGCACGATCTCTCGCTTTGTCATCCTCCTCTAAGTCCACCTCTCCCCCGGTCACTGAGCCACACACTCACGTTGCACCGCTGTTTTCTCAGATAAACCCTTCCTTAACCCACACCGCTGGACACTGAATTAATCTCTTTCCTAAAGGGCAAGCAGAACTCATTGGGGAATACGTATGGAATTCTCACCCACACGGATCTCTCGCTCTCTCTGCCTGAACACCTGTGTGCTCGCCGCTGTGAAGCCTGTAAAGGGGTTCTACAGGGCCTTTGGTTCTCTAGTTTTCATTTTTACTCCCTACATACACGATGGCCCTGTGGACCATGAGCACAAGAGAAAGGCCCGGACTGCAGGCCTTCATGTGATTTCTTTTTTACATTGCCTGATTACCCAGTTATCCAGAGCAGAGAAGGAGGAAATAACTGATATTAATGACAGTGAATATGCCCTGTACCAATAGACCATAATTAAGACTCCCTCACTCATGGAAGGTTAGGGAGGTCACCCCCGTCAAGGCACAAATTGGCCTGGGAAGACAAATTTTGGGAACATTGCATTGCAAGTACATTTTGCCCACATTCAGTCCATGTCCTCTGGAACCCATTGCCTGGTATCTGTTCAACATGATCTCACACTGATTTTTCATGCCCTGTATCACCAAATCCTGTAAATTCTACAATTGCAAGGATAAATATAATAGATACAAATGAGATGTATTTACACATAATTTGTGGCAAAACAGCAAAAAAAAAAAAAAAACAGCAACAAAGGTTAGGGTTTGGATGTAACATTAACAATATTAATTGAGCAGAGACACAAAAACGTTTTTGCATGCACGCGTTCAAGTGCCTCAGATTTGGTAGGGGAATTATAACATAATCTTAAGGGGAGGTTCAGATTTCGGAACATCTCAAATTAGTGTGAGACCAGGCTGATCTGTTAGGATGATGTGTGTGTGTGGATGGGCCCCATGGTCTGGTATCTGTTAAGGCTCTGTTCCAATGTGTGGATGGGCCCCATGGTCTGGTATCTGTTGAGGCACTGTTCCAGTATGTGGATGGGCCTACAGCCTGATATCTGTTAAAGCACTGTCCTGGTATGTGGATGGGCTCTGTGGTCTTGTAGCATAGTTAGATAATGCTTGTACAGACTGGCCAGCACCCCGGTTGGGAGACATACAGTTAGCTACAGACTTGTCCAGGGTTGGAACTATTTTAGTGGTCCATTACATGCCTGCAATCCCTCATGTTAAGCTATAAAATGTCTTCCTGAGACTCTGTGTGAGCCCAGCTTTTGAAGCGCGATGTGAGGAGAAGCAGTGGCTCAGTGGAGAGAAAATGCTTGTCTGAGCTCCTCAAATCAACAGCAGAGGTTGCAGCAATGAGCTCTGATTAGGCCTTCAGACATGGGCTTCTCTGTCTCTGCCCCCTCCCTCTGGAACTCCCCCCTCCCCTCCATCCGTGACTCTTCCTCTCTGTCCATTCTCAAAAATCCCTCAAAACTCACCTTTTTACAGCTGCTTTTAGTCATTGATTTAATGTCTCTGTCTGTTTATTTTTTTATTCTACTTTTTTATGCCATTTGTATTTTAATCATGGTTTTGAGTACCTTGAAATGCGCTCTATAAAGAAAATGTATTGTTATTATTATTATTATTATTATTATTATTAATATTATTATAACAGTAACAGTAATACTATATTTACTGGAGTATATGGGTGGATTATTTGTGACCATTATTAAGTGATGTGTGGACGGTCTCACGCTACAATGTGAGGTGCATAGTTCTGTAGCAGTGTTGTCCCTTTGGTTTTTCACAGCTGAGCAGTCACTGCCAGAGAGGACTTTGGAGAAGGAAGACTCACACTATTGTAATTATTGTGACATGTACCGGGGTTAAAGTGCCGGCTGTCAGGATCCCCTGCACTTTAAATCACGGTGACAGTGGTGTTTCTCTCTGCAAACTGGCTTTAGAGGGGCCACGTTCCATTCATGTATTTTTTATTACAGGGTATGACTAGCGCAGACTTCATTTATAAACACTGTTGCTAACTTGTTCACTGTCACAATGCTATTACTGGGAAAACTACACAGCAGTAGGGGCCGTTGTCTTGTTTAACTCATATGTTACTCCTTTGAAAGTGAGAGATGTTTCAATTAACCATTGTTTCCAAAAATACTGTATGCTAAACAATTTGAAATATACTTATAATGTATAAGTTGAATTGCAAATCATTAAGTGCCTGACCGTTTTAGAAAGCAATTAAACATAACCTAGTATGTGTTGTGATGAATATTGTGCCTTTGTAGGACTTCATGTAGCCAGCTTGGAGCACTCAGAGTAATCTTGAACATCTGCTGTTCAGAACTTCCATGTAAACTACAGGCCAACATTGCCACTTCAGGCTTTAGCAAATACGTTAGTCTCCGTAATATGTTGGCATATGGATAATTACAAAGTCTTGCTGAAAAAATAAATAAGTAAAAATTGTGAGAGCTAAAATCGTTTATTTGTGTTTCCATAGCAGAATCTTACAGGTGCACATACTGTATGTATGTGGCAGCTTGAAGCGTAGTGGTTAAGGTACATGACTGTGGTTTGATCCCCAGTATAGCCATTGGGCCCCTAACCCCACATTGCTCCATGGGGGATTGTTTCCTGCTTAGTCAAATCAACTGTAAGTCACTTGGATAAAAGCATTAGCCAAAATAACATGTAATATAATGTATGTGGGATTGCCTGTATTGACAGTGTTATGACCCATATGACAGCAAAGTCCCAGCAACAACATACACCAAGTGGAAGCAGTGCAGCCCCGGGAAACTTAAGTGGAAACAACACTTAACTTCTTAAAACTGTGTCTGAAAGTTAATGCAGCTTTTTTAATGAGGGTAAATGGTGTAAAATCATGTGACTTAAAGAAAAAAAAAAACAGTGTGAGGATGATGCCTCTTTTTTTAATGACTCTTTTTTAAAAGTGACAAGAACATAACTTTTTTGCGAAACTGTGACAATCTCCCGTTTGTGTGGTAGGCGTATAACAAAGGCAGATTCAGATCCCTGGAAAGTACTACTTCATTTGGAGCTCTTGGTAAGCGCGGTTAATAAATCCCACGCTCACTTGCCACCTCTTGCAACACATGTGGTGCAGCAGTTTGAAGGAGGAAGCAGTTTGCTCAGTTTTTAAAAAATCACAGCTTTAGGTGACAGAAGTGGCTTTTTTTATTTTTTTTATTTTTTTTAACTTGTGCATTTATAACATGCATGTTGAAAGAAGTCATGAACCCTGATACTATACATGTATTAGCACAGTTACAGTAGGACAGCACTGGGCTGCTATGTCCCCAGTCACGTATTGCCACGTCTGTGAGTACAGCATGCTTACTCTCCTAATCATTTATAGATGTGTAATGGGTATATAGTAATAATATTAAAGCATAATGCTTTGTTATTGCTTTTTTATTATTGTGTAGTAAGTCTATAATGCAGCAGTGCCTGTTTATTTGACTTCACATTCTCTTTGGGTTAAAAATGAGCAGAGGTAATGAAATACAGTTACTGAACAGTCAGTCACTATGGTTACGGCAAATACATCAGCGAGCAGAGAGCAGATTTCAAAAAAGATGATCACAGCCCCAGCAGACAGGGTGACGAAGTGGAACAGAAATAATTTCATACGCATATTCACAATTTGTTGATGAAGAAATCATCTGTTTGCTACTTATAGGAACGTAAAGAAACACATTCCCATGGTGCATTTCACTGGAGGGAATAAATAAAAATACATAAATAAATAAACTGTTTCATGTGGAGTTTTTGATAAAGAAATGTAGAGCAAAATCAAGTCTGGTTCTTCATGTGATGGTTAATATTACAGTGATTTATGACTTTCAAATTACATTACATTACATTAATGGCATTTGGCAGACGCTCTTATCCAGAGCGACGTACAACAAAGTGCATACCCATAACCAAATGAAGCTCAAAAGGGAATACTTATTAAAGTACTAGATACTCAAAACAGCAATGGAGTACAGTAATGTGGTGTTATTATATCCATTAAAAACTAAACTGTGTAGCCTCTTTTAAGATAAATCAGCAAATGGTATAATAATAATAATAATAATAATAATAATAATTATTATTATTATTATTATTATTATTATTATTATTATTACTACAATATAAACTTCTCAGGATGATGTCTACCTAAACGTAAGAATCAACTTCATTCATTTTTACACAAGACACAATACAGAACTTATATGGACATTGCCATCTCCCCAGGAAATAAAAAAAGTTTAAAAAGAGTTTATCAAAATCTCTGCCATCCTTGGAATTATTGTGGCTTGGTGTGATATGATTGAGTCTAACGTCTCCAAAAAGCTTGATAGTATACAACAGTCTGTCTAACCTTTCCAAAATGCCTGTTAATTGGGACTCAGCAAATTCTCAGTCCTGAATAAATAAACAGTGCTTGTGTCCAGAGGGGACCATATGTGCTCTATTAGAGTTTGAAGTAATCAGAGTTACACTCAACATTTCACTGTGCATGTAATCTACGCAGAGCCATTTACCAGAAACTATTTAGTTATTAATCGCGTTGAGATTCACCGTTATTTTTCCCGTTCAGAGTTCTCAGTCCAAACTGCCCGCTGAGCTCCTGAAACAGTATTTTCTCCTGGGGTCCAGCTGTGCTTTACAATTCTGGTCCCACATTCAGTCAGCTAAATATACCGAAGCTCCTTGTACCACCATTTAAATGGGAACAATTATGAGAAATTAGGCCTTCAATCAAGCGGCTGTATTAATAACCAAGCATAGCCAAAGGAAGAAGGAAGCGCGGTTCTGCTATACGGAGAGGATAGAGAATTGCTTTTTAAGCACAGTCATTAACCTCTGTTCTGTATGCAAACAGAAAGCCAGGGGATGCTTATTCCGAAACTGGAAGCAGAGCGACATTCGTAAACAGATTATTTGTGGACAGCGAATGGCTGGAAAGCATATTTGTATGGAGTGAAATCACTGTATTGGTGAGAGCAGAAAAACAAAATGGGGGGGGGGGTGCCTATAGCCTCGTGCCTAAGGTGCTTGACTGGGACCTGTAAGGTTAGTGGTTCAGTGTAGCCCCAGTGTAGCCACTTTAAAATCCACACAGCTGTTGGGCCCTTAAGCTAGGCCTTTAACCCCACATTGCTCCAGGGGGGCTTTGCCCCTGTTTAGTCTAATCAACTGTAAGTAGCTTTTGTTAAAAGTATCAGCCAAATAACAAAGGTAATAATGTCCTCTCAGTTTTGAGCTCTCTGAAATATATCAGGGGATTAGATGATCAGCTAAACTGAACAAACAAACAAATCATTGAAAAAAACAGAGGCAAAAGTGATATTCTTGTTAGGTAATTTATTGGAATGCATAACTGAGATGTGAGAACATAAAAATGTTTGGAGTTTTTCTTTCTGCCTTCTTTTGAGCTGTCATTTTAAAGACAGTGTTTTCACTCCTTATAGTTATGTATTGTGTGATATGGAAACATAAAATACAAATCTGCAAATCAATGCTTTACACTTTATCCAAAACTAAAATGTAATTTTTGTCATTGTAACCAAAAAGTAACCATTAATTATTTAATGCAAATATAAGTGTAAATGATGCTCCAACTATTAAAAACCTAAAACAAATAAATGGCTTCCATATGTCTGAGAAAAACACACAAATGAGTAACACATCACATACTAAAGAGCTACATGAAGACCTGCAGTTGTGTCCTACTGAGGATGGGCACAACTAGTTAGGTAGTCAAAAGACCAGGCCTTATCAAGCACTAAAGAGTAATCAGGGAGAAAACAGTCTACTTAATAATAAATGCCAGTGAATTAACGGTTTATTTTCACCATTTATTTTTTAGAAGCTTTCAAAGTATGTCATTTTATGGGTAATGTTTCCTTCTAAAAACCTGGCTCCAGAGTCTGCAGTTGTGATGCGTGATGAGTTTTTAACATTGCAGGTGTCGTCAACAATTCAGCCAGTGACATTGAAGTTAAGTTCTCACTCAGTTCTAGGATGATCATTGCAGAATGTGAATCAACGTGGTGGCATAATGAATAGGATTTATAATGAAATGTAATGGGGTTTCTTCATTTTCAACTCTGTTTGAACAGTTTTTTTTCTCTTTAAATTCTGTAAATTGTCAGCTCAGCTGTGGCTAGTGCATGGTGAGAAGCTTAGGCTGTAGCTTTTACATTACACTACTTGTAGCTTATGTGTAGGCCTACTGCATACTGGTTTCCCAGCTATAGTTGATGATTCCAGTGTCTTCTCTTTGCTATGCTGATAGGCAGCACTATATGTACAATCTCTGTCTATCAAATATTTTTCCATCAGCTATATATTTTGGCAGGCACAGATGCAAAAATACAAGGCCAATTTTAACCTCAATGGCTTCTGTAAGAAGTTAGAGAAAAAAGTTATAGTTATAAAGGTTTCATGATGATACTTGTTTCCATGGTTTTGCTTATATTTAGAAAGTTAACGCTTTGATTACACAGGGGGGAAAAGTGTGAGAGTGAATCTTCACGAAAATCTCTCAAAGAGTTGCATTTCAAATGTCTAGCTTCCAGGGCACCCATTTAAAAGTAAACATCTTCTTGAAGATGAACAATTATATTCTGAAAATGAAATTTGCTGAAAAGGTTAAACATTAAACAGAAAATAAAAATTAAACTGGTAATTTATTGGGGGGAACAATAAAACATGTTAATACATTCTTGACATTATAAAAGATGCATTTATTAGACTGTAATGTACTATGTGATTAAATACTGCAGTTTTCTACCCAATTAAAGTATGTGCTTAACTACTCAATTTAAGTCTGTAGTTCACTACCCAATTAAAGCTTGACAGTAGTTCACTACCCAATTAAAGCCTGTAGTTCACTACCCAATTAAAGCTTGTAGTTTGCTACCCAATTAAAGCCTGTAGTTCACTATCCAATTAAAACACGTAGTTCACTAGCCAATTAAAGCCTGTAGTTCACTACCAAATTAAAACATGTAGTTCACTACCCAATTAAAGCCTGTAGTTCACTACCCAATTAAAACATGTAGTTCACTATCCAATTAAAGCCTGTAGTTCACTATCCAATTGAAGGCTGTAGTTCACTGCCCAATTGAACGATGTTGTTCGCTACCCAATTAAAGGCTGTATTTTGCTACCCAATTATTTTGTTCACATTTTCCCCTCTATTTCAAACAGCCAGTTAGGCCACTGAAGTAACTGCTGTGCTGTAGCCACACCCACACTAAGAGCTCTGCAGATGAAATGGGCACCAGCACTGAGACAATTCCTGAAAATGACAGGATGACAGAGTTCATATGAGTCCAGGAGAGAGATCAAAAATACTCTATCAGAGTAAAATCTAAGGCCTGTCATCATTGCTTACACATTTACAATTTTGCAGTGCCACTTTTTAAGAAAAGTAATACCGGGTTTTCACGTCTTTCAAAGAGAACCTATTTCAGCAGTCAATTTAATCAACTGGTCTGTAGTATCAAGGGTACCTTCAAACACAACAAATATGTCTGTTCTTTGATAACACGAGCATTGATATGTTGTGATATGTTGTTTTTAAATGTATTTGAAATCTCACTATATTTCTATATTCACTATATCACTATAAAAATATCTGTGTTGGATTAAAGGGGACTGATAGGACCATAATTCACCTGTGGGTTAGACTGCCTGTCCTTTTAGACTACTTGTCAGAATGTGTACGCACTCACCGAGCACTTACTCACTTATTCATGCGATTATCTAATCAGCCAATCATGTGGCAGCAGAGCTCAGTTAATGTTCACATCAACCATCAGAATTGGGAAAAAATTTATTTTGACCATGGAACGATTGTTGGTGGCATACAGGGTGGTTTGAGTACCTCAGAAACTGCTGATCTCCCAGGATTTCCATGCACATTAGTCTCTAGAGTTTGCAAAGAATGGTGCAAAAAACTAAACAAAATCCAGTGATCAGCAGTTCTGCAGACAGAAACGCCTTGTTAATGAGAGACATCAGAGGAGAATGGCCAGACTGGTCAAAGCTGACAGGAAGGTGACAGTAATGCAAATAACCACACATTACAACAGTGGTATGCAGAGAGCATCTCTGAACACACAACAAATCATAACTCTAAGTGGATAGGCAACAGCAGGAGAAGTCTAAAAAATAAGTCTAATAAATACCTAATAAAGTGCTCACAGAGTGTACATACTGTACATATCAATGTATCATAAGGATTCTGAAGTCTTTCAAAGGCATGCACAGTAATTGAGTGGAAGCACTAATGTGTAACCTGTGTTACGGAGGCATTAGAATGTACGTACTTCATATATGCACACCAATTCTATAGCAGGCATATCCTGTGCACGAGGTAGGCCACTACCCTCATTTCTCCATTCATTTCCCCAAAATTGATGTTATGATGTAGACCACATCATTCTGAGTGTTGCATTTCAATGTTGGCAACTGCAGTTCGATACAGAAACGAGGCCTTGGATTTATGACTATCTTAATATAGTCTGTCCTGCAATCCAATTGATTTCATGTCTGGTTGGTGTTCACTCCTTAGAGCATTAATGAGTGTGATGCCTCTAAAATCCATTAGAACTGAAAGTTCCTCCACAAAATGGCCACCAAGAACCCTTTTGTGACAGAGAGTCAGCTCTGTACAGATTACCTGTGGTTTCTCAAGCTATCATATTTCACAAGAATTATCACAAACAATGCTATTCATAAATGCCTTCAGTACTTGACTCCATGATGTTTGTTTAACCTATGCATCCTACTTGCCTGTACCTCATTGCAAAAAAAGATAGAAAAGAAAGAACGAAAGAAATATCTTACTTTTAATTATAACCTTTTGTGGAGGTTTCCCAACTTCTATGCAAATTCTGAACACTGCGGTCATTTTAAAGGTGATTTTACACAAAAACTATCATAACATATAGAAAATCTTTAAATACATCATTATATACACAGTTTTTCCAATATATTATATCAGCAGTGTCCTGGTTTAAATAAGAATGTGTCAGAACTGTCCTTCCTGCGAGAAGAGAGATATACATTTGAATAGGTGATATACATTTGATTTAAATGCATAGTTTTACGATCTCTACAGCAAGTTAAGAGACCCTCAGTTCTGTGAAGTCTGAGAAGTTTGTGGTTGTTCTGGACATACACTCAGGGAGCACTTTATTAGGTATTTCTGCTGCTGTAGCCTATCCACGCATTGTGTGTTCAGAGATGCACTTCTGCATACCACTGTAATGCGTGGTTATTTGCGTTACTGTCACCTTCCTGTCAGCTTCGATCAGTCTGGGGATACAGAATTAAGAAGAATATTGTACAGAGTACCTCTCGTGAACCAAAAGTAACTTTTGCTCATTGCCGATTGAGTAATTATAACATATTTTGTTGTATTTTGATTATTATAACAATGCAAATTCTACAAATTTAGTAGTACAGCTGTTTAATCCAGTCCTTAATCCAGTAATCCAGTCCTTAAATTTGGTTTTGAGAGTCGCAGATGTGCTTGTTTATGTTTTCACTTCAAAACCCAACAAACCATTCAGACCCAAGTAAGCAAACTGCTTTAACTAAGCAATTAAGTGCTAAAGCCAGCCAACCCAGTGGCTCCCTAAAGGTGCTCACAAAGCAACAGATTCCATTAATTTTCCATGGAGAGCCTTGCAGAGCCTTGAAGTTCGCTAGCCGGCTAGCGAAATAGGCTATTGCAACAGCCAAAACTGCACAAAGTTAAAGCATAGTACTTGCGTACTAGTAATGAACTTACACTAAAATCCACCTTTTATGCCTAGACGTTTGCTGTCCTCAAACACTCAGAAGCTACAGGGGCAATATACATGCCCCCAAACATACACTCCCCCAGAATACCCCTGAATAGGCTGAAGCCTCCCCAAAAAGGCTACACCACTGCCTACTGGCACGAGGTACAACTGACCAATCAAATCTATCGCCTCCACTGCCTTGGTGATTCTCTTTGTAAATGCACTCAAAGAAGCTGCTCTGCTTCTCCCTTGCACCAGCTGTCATACTGAAACATGTCTGAAATGACTTGTTCATGACGTGGTCCACGTCAGTTTCTGACTGCTTAAAAAGTCCTTATTCAGCTGAAAGCAAACTGCAGTTGGCTAACTACCTAACGTTACTCTGGGCAGCCTCCAGTCACCCTGCTGCCTTGTGCTTTTCCTTTCCCTAACAATGCAGGAATGCATACGAGCACGCAATTTCTACAGTTATTGACAGTGTAAACTTGTGAGTTGCCAAAAGAAGTCTCTGTTTTGAAAGTATAGTTTGTATCAAATTGCAGCTGGCAGTACATACAAGGGAAAAGCTGCTAAAATAATGCACTGTGGTTTTGTTTCGACATTGCTGCTTTCCACAGCTGGGCTAATTTTAAAACAATATACTACAGAACAACACGCATCAATTACCCCATTTGCGCAAAAACAACAATTATTTGAATAAAGAGTTCCTTTTTTTAACATACATGCTTAAATGTGTGTAGTTTTATTGCTGTATTTTCTGATTCATTCTGCTCACACACAAAGGTTGCAGTGATTAATTTTTTTGATTGGCTTCAGTCCTTGAAGTTGTTTTTTCTGCCACCGATGGAATGCCACAACGTAAGGTTTAGCCTATAGCTGAGAAACATGCTGTGCTATCTGTTAAGAAAGAATAATGTCAGATATGTATAATGCTTCAGCATATGTGCATCAGTCAAAAAATACCATTGCACCCAAACTACATTGACATTACTCCCCACGTTACTTCTTTAAAAAAAAAAATCAGTAGTGGTGATGCAGTTTTGGTTTTAGTGGTTCTTTTTTATTTCTGGTGTGAGGTACATGTTGTAGGTGGGTTTTTGGAATGGGCTTCAATCAGAATTCCCTCCTACACAGACCAGAGACAGGTTGACCGACTTTGCTGATATACAAATGTAGAATATACTGTATATAATAGCACAACAATGGTTACAGCTAAAATATTCAGCTGTTATATGTAAATGGTAAATGCAAGTAGCCCCCACCATTAATGCCATTTTTGTTTTTTGTAGTCACGTGGGACGTGTGTGTGTGTGTGTGTATGTATGTGTGTGTGTGTGTGTGTGTGTGTGTGTGTGTGTGTGTGTGTGTGTATGGGATGCTGGAATTATATTTTGTGTGAATTAATCAAAGTAATTAACACAGTACCCCATTTATTTCTTGGGTAGGCACACTGCATCAAATTAACACACAGGTATATACTTTGCTATACAGTGTACTATTCATACTGTGTCACAATATGCTGTTTAAAGTCATTATGGTTAAAACAGTGATATTACTTATATTATTATCTTTAATTTATTTATGATTGGTACTTCTCAAATTCTCAAAATCATGAACGGGCACTGGTCAATGCAGATGGAATCTAACTGTAAGAAATAATATACCGTGCAGTCCGTAAGTATTTGTATTTACAGTGACAGAATGTATTATTGTTTTGGCAACTGATGGATATGAAGTGCAGACTGTCCGCTCTAATTTGGGGGGTATTTAAATCCTTATCAAATGATCCCTGTAGGAATTGCAACCCTTTTTATACATAGTATAAAACATTTTAGGTGACCAAACATAATTCGACAGTTGGCTGCTCAGCTGTTTCGTGGGCAGGTGTGGGCATCATTAATTCATGCAGAAGAAACCTAACCAAAGGTCTAGAGGTGATTCCAGGTGAGGCATTTGCATTTGGAGTCTGTTGCTGTTGTCTCTCAGCATAAGGACCAAAGAAGTGTTAATGGCAGTAAGGACCATCATGAATCATAAATCAGAATGAATTGATCAAGGACATAGCCAAAACATTGGGCATGTTAAAATGAACTGTTTGGTACTTTATTACGAAGCAAGAATGTACTAGTGAGCGCAGTAATAGCAAATTACTGGACCATGGAAATAGTAGATGACCAAATAATGCTTTCAATTATGAAGGAAACCCCTTTTTTAACTATCGAACAGATTAAGAAAACCCACCCGGATGTACAGTAGGCATAGATGTGTCAGAGACTATTATGAAGGTTCACCAGCATAACCTCAGAAGGTTCACCACAAAATGCAAACCACTGGTAAGCCTCAAGACCAGAATGGCTAGGTTAGAGTTTGCCAAAAAAGTACATAAAAACTGAAGTTCTGGAACAAAGTCTCATGGACTGGTCAGGTGAGCATTAACCTTGGACCAAAGTGATGTAAAGAGGAAAGTGTGGAGAAAGAAAGGAACTTCAGCTACTGCAGCTGGCTCACTTGTCTTCATTGATGATGTAATTGCAGAGGGCAGTAGCAGGATGCATTCTGAACTATATAGAAACATCTCATCCGCTCAGATCCAACCAAACCCCCAATACATACTGCTAAAGCAATGAAGAGAGTTACCAAGGGCTAAAAAGTTGAATGATATTGACAGGTTAAGTCAATCGCCTGACCAGAATCCAACTGAACATTTCACTTGACAAGACAAAAGGTAAAAATCCCCCAAAACAAGCAGGAACTGAAGATGGCTGCAGTACAGACCTGGCAGAGGATCCCCTTGGAAAATACCCAGCATCTGTTTATGCCCATTGTCTATGCAGACGGGATTTGCAACCAAATATAGTTTAGTCTATTTAGTCTATTTCAGATTATGTTCATTTATCCAAACACCTTTGGTCCTGTAAAATGGTTGAACTAATTATAAAAGGGCTGCTAATTTGCTCATCCAATATGGATGCAACTACCCTCAAATTAAAACTGGCAGTCCTTAAACCTCAAACTCAATGTTTCATTTCAAATCAAATGCGGGGGTACAGAATTGTGCCACTGTCCAAATACTTATGGACTACACTGTATATCTGTATATATCCTAATCAGAATTTTTTTTTGTAAATGGCTGTTGACTCTAGAACAGAGTACTGTAACCATACCCAGTTTAAATGCTCCAGGGTTAAAATATTTAGGAACGGACTAACACATTATGTAGTGATTCAAATAGCCAAATGAAGATGGAACATTAATTAATAAAGCCTCTGAATGAGAAATAATGAAACACAACCTTAAGAAAATAAAACCTTTTACTGATATAGGACACGCGTTTCAGTGACTGTTGGACACCACTGCCCGAGACAGATTAGACTGTTATTTTCCCCAAAAGAGACAATAAAATTGCACCATGCCACACGCCTCCCTTGAGTAAATGCGCGGAATGTGACGCTAGATCAATGCGGTCTCCCAAGCTCTCATATTTGATCGGCTAGCGGCTGTCGGAGGTGCTCCGTAAGTTACAACAAAACGCCCTGTCACAAAGATGCAATCTGAAAATTCATCTGACACCCAGAAACATCAAGTTAAATCCGCCGGAAAAGTACACGGCGGTACAATTAAACAGGCAGAAAATCAGGACATTTCACCCACAAGTTGAATAGCTCTCACCAGGAGAACGTAGCTTACGTTTATCTTTGGGTGTGTGAAGTAGCCTACGGATAACTTGGATGCATGTTATGTGGCGCTCGCCGCTGTGGTCAATGATAACTTGCTATTTTGTTCCATTATTCGGTTACATATTTTGCTTAAAAGGCTAATACATTTCCGTCTACGGTTGCAAACGTATAATCGGCTTCAGATTCAACCGCGCAAATTACCAGAATAAACGTTCCTTGTTCTTTGAGTCTTCAGCCGCTGTTCTGTTTAGTAGAAAGGGAACCTCAGATGGTGCTGTTGTCGTGACAACCAATAAGGGAGTATCAGATTTTCGAAAGGGGGGGGGGGGGGGGGTATAGCAGGGCGATGTATAGTGGGGTGGGGGAAACAGAGAGAGAGAGAGGGAGAGAGAGAGGGGAGAGAGAGCGCGCGGGAGGGAGAGAGAGAGCGGGAGGGAGGGGAAAGCTGAATTCTCTCACACTCACAAGAACAGCGCTCCACTAATCTCTCCGAAGTCCTCATATACGAGCAAGGCTTTAGTGAGATACGCTGTTTGCTAAGGGTTACGGAATCTACCTTTTCATCTAAGCCATTTTTCTTTTGGTGTTTATCGTCTTCTGTGTAAACACTCCCGAACATCTTTATTGTTGTGGAGTAGCTGGCAGTATCGGAACCGGACTTCGACCTCTCTTTGCAAAGTGCAGATACTTTCCTGGATCTACTGTCCATCGTTTTCCGACGACGCGCACGATGATGGTTGGAAGGAGATCCTGTCGGAGGCAGATTCAGGCTGCCCTATTCAGACTACTGTGTCTTATTCCAACAGGGCTCCCTGTCCGAAGTGTGGATATGCAGCGAACCACCGACAACATAACCATTCGCCAGGGTGATACAGCAGTTATCAGGTAGGATCCTGCAAGACTCACTTTTTTTCCCAGCTACAGTAACTGTGATGCTTTCGTGTTTTGCTTCCAAAGGGGTCATGGTGCCAGTTCCCTCTCGCAGAAAACCCCGCGCACGCACGTTTTGAGTTAGTATAATTATTGTGGGTTAAAATGTTTTACGGGGATAGCACACAATTTAGTTGAGCACTCATTTATCGCGAAACAGGAACATCATTTGTGCTTGGTTTATCAAGTTTGCGAAACATCGCAGGTGATATGTGGCGCATTTGCATGCTGCAGGCTTCTCGGTGTTTTCGCATCCTTTTGGAGATGCGTGGCATCCTGTCCGCCAGTATTTATTTCAGTGGGCGATACACGGACAAAAGTGCATTGCTGATCGGATGCACTGCTTCTGTTTCTATTCATTTAGATTCACTTGTGTGAAAGTATATATATATATATATATATATATATATATATATATATATATATATATATATATATATATATATTCTTTTACAAACATGATTTGTGGTGTAGAGTATAACGTAACTTGCTTAAGTAAATGTAGGCTTTCTTTTACTGCGACGTTTAGTGAATTAGCAATTTATGTTGTATTGCTAAAAATGCATTGCACTGCTAAAAGTATGTTAAACTACTTAAACCAGAGATTAAATGGCTTTACGAATTTAAAAAAATGTGTATTTATATTGTACTGGTACCAGAATGATTTTTAAGATAGGTAATTGAAAGTGATCCAAACAATATTCACATCTTACCATTGAAATGGCAATACAACATCAATCCTGCCAGCATTTAATTCGCTGTCAAATAAATGACATGATACATTCAAAAAATAATCCACCTTGAGGACAGTTAAGGTATTGCATGACGATGTGTGTCCGCACACGCTCAGGCACATTAATGTTTGTCTGTGGTTCCACAGCGAGTGAGTGGTGTGCCACTGCATTCTTGTCGCGGGGCTTTGATGACATCAATTGACAAGATTAAAGTAGCAACAACAAGATTACTGGGCAGTTTTAGGGTTAGCATAATGGCTCGTTTACAGTACATTGCACATGCGAAGGTGTGCAATGTGTGCTGTAAATGCTGCCTTTGCGAAAATATAAAGTTTAAAGTTTAATATAGTTTGTGGAATGCTCTTGATTTAACCGTCTAATATGCACATTGAACACCAAGGTTAACATAAGGGGAGGGGAGAAGGGAGAATATACTGTACTTTTTTTTAACAGATTTGTCATGCTCTGACATTAACATATGTGCCCCCCCTTATTTTTTTAAATATTCATGTACACTCATTCTTTAGAATTTCCACATTTAAATGCATGTATTGGTGGTTGTCCTGTCTTGAAAAATATCTGAACTATTTATTTATTATTGAAAATATATTTCTTAAAATCTGAATTAGTAGAATCTTTTTTTTTTTTTACCCTCCTTGTAGTTATATACTAGAATAGACTAGAATAAGGAATGAAGCAGAATTTTAGAGAGCGAGCACATGTGTGTCTTCCACAGAAGTACAGTAGACGTCAGGATCAAGAGCCAGAATAAGTGAGTAATCAGCGACCTTAGCTAGGAACCTCGGTCTTTGTCTCTGAGTGTCTCTCGGGAGGGGTTAGGATGATTCCAAGGGCCCTCGCGGTCAGGGGCTCTTACAACATTGTGCTGTAATTGCCAGGGGTGGGGTGACCTCGAGTTTTGGGGCCCAATCTCCCTAGTGGTGCTCCTGCTTGTTGACTGTGAGTGCTCCATCTGAACACTCATAGCTGATCTACCAGCATAATGGCACAGCACCTTATGAAAACCTCAAATAATAAGGATTCACAAGGACTGGGCAGTATCAAAAGGACTAGATTCAAAAAGCAGTCAAGGAGTGGTTAAACAGTGCATTCTGGGATTTTTGTTGTCTTATGCAACTTGAATAAGGTTAGGAAAGTGCAAAGTCCTTTTACACCAGCTGTTCATAATTTAAGAACTTTTCATTGCATTGCAACGGAACTATATGTAAAGAATAACTGTACGTTTAAAATTTTTCACTGGCTATCAACTAAGTTTTTCATGAAGGTATGTCTGTAAAATATGTTTTGCACTGTCAGACGATAATGTAACCACTTGTAGGAGATGACTGCCTGCTAGTTGAGCTCCTGCTCCCATCCAGTGTGATTTAGTTGAGTAAATAGTGTCGGTGTGGCTTGACTACCATGCTGTATGTGCTGGCGCCTTCCTTCCAGAACTCCTGAGGGCAGCCAAAGGAGAAAGCACCAGGAGGGTGATGAACGGGATGCAGGAGGATCCTAGTTTGTTTGAACCTTTCAAGACACTGTCCAATTAGCAACTGATGAGTCTCTGAGGCCTGTTATCCAATCCATCACAGAAACTGCAAATCCTTCACCAAAACTGCAAATCTATCACAGACAGTGCAAATCCATCACCAAAACTGCAAATCCATCACAGACAGTGCAAATCCATCACCGAAACTGCAAATTCATCACAGACACTGCAAATCTATCACCAAAACTGCAAATCCATCACAGAAACTGCAAATCCATCACAGAAACTGCAAAGTTGCGTTGCCCTGTTAAATAAAAATGGCAGGAATTTTTTCTGCAGTGGGTAAGCAATCCAACAACAAATCCAATCAATCCAAATCCAATCCAAACTTCACCAAAAAACACAGATGAAACAGCCTACTAACTACTGTGCCCTTAAAATATGTAGTCTACAAAATATATTGCTTACTGTTCAGTACATTCTGTGTTTTTTAGTATGCAAAAAATATCCTCCATAATATTGTACAACGGTACTGCGTAATTTTCCCACACTTAAAAAGGCACTGTCACTTCCTCTCACTTCTCCCCACCTGTTCACCTGTTACAACATAAGGATCCATTGTTGCAAAAACAATGGCATGATCAAATATTTTTTACAATCCCAATGGTATATCCAGCAAACAGACTGATTGAAAGTGCCCCCCGTAAAATGGTCTCCAGCATTGCACTCACTCCACTATGTGCAGGATTAACCTGCTTTTAACAGGCTCACACCCTTGTGTTTCCCTTTCCCTGGTGGATTGCAATATTCATGTGCCTGGCGATATATTTAAGAAAGGCGGTTTGCTCTCTTTTCAGGAACTACTGGAGGGGTGTTCAGTGGATGAGTCCTCTTTCTTTTTATAACTCGGCTTCATTCAGCCCTTTGGGCTTGTAGAGTATCACGGCAGACTACGAGTGTTTGTCACTCACCGTTACAATATCGGTCTCATGATATTGGCTTTTTATCATGCGTGTCAAACAAAATGTCCGTTGATAAAAAGTTTAAAATTAACAGTATAAAGATTTTCAAAAGAAATATGTTTCTTTCATAAAGAAACATGACACACCAGCACACCGAGGACCGGAGTTCGAGTCCTGATCCTGCTAAAGCTGAGGTTGTCTAGCGCAAAGGGGGGTTAGTGAGATCGGTGCATACCACAGCACCCCGGGCACCTCGCAATCATGAATCGCGGGCGGCACGTTGCGGCTTGGAGAAGGCGTGTCGTTCTCAGGATCACCTGATCCATCCGGGCCGCCGAGGGACGGGGTGTAGGCGGTGTATCCCTAGCTAACACACGGGCAATTGGAATAGATAGGGCACAATTGGCTACCAAATAAAAAACATTCTAGCTCAAGTGGATTGTGGTCCACACCACAACTATGACAACAATGACAGTGACGAATGATATCGCTGGAATCATTTTCAGAGTGATTTTTTTCAGCTGTATGAACGACAGCCAATCAAAATCCAACCGAATTTACAGGGCATCACGTGCAAAATTGCAGACGACATAGCCTTTAGGCTTTCAGAGAATAAAAAAAAAAGATATAAAAAATATATAGGCCTACACACACATATGTAGGCCTACACACATTCAAAATATTTTTCTTCCAGAAAGAAGATGCATGTCTTTGCTGTGACCAGAACTCGCTACAGTTCTAGGACATTCCCGGCGATTACAGTTCAGTCGAATGCAGCGGGAGTGAAACTGATTCTGAAAATTGTAGAATGAAATGGTCTATAATGTTGTCTGTACTAACCACGTCCACCATTTATATGAAATTGATGTCTCGGAAGAAATTTATGAGAGCGAGTGCTAAATTGGACTGAATAAATGCATGGTCTACATGGAATATACAACATTACATTAAAAGTTATTGTGGCTGATGCATTCATAACACACCGTTCCAATGTGCCCTGGCTGCATTAGTTGTACTCCAGCAAGCCATTTTCATGCAATCACCCCTTTTCACTGTCATGCCTTTGCAAAGTTTTTAAATATTACCGTTGATAGACTGCTTTGACTCTTATTGTTGTAGCTGGGGTCCAGACTATTACAGCATGCTTGTGCAGCCATATTACAGGAGAGTTTCTATCGGTTATCGATTGAATGTCAGCAGTTAACCAAACCATGACAATACTGAAAATGCCCATCCCTAATTCAGAGGCTAAGCATTGCTTAAGGGTTATCTAATTATTTATATAGTTACTGTTATTTTTCTTATGTGTTGTATTCGTATTTTGTGTCTATTATATTCTGCCTCCCTGTTCAACCTCTTGTTGAAATTGTTCACAAAAAAATACATGTTTTCATTTTGAATGATGAGTGCATTTACTGCTTTCCAAGGAAATGGCTTCAACACTTTGATTTCTTTACAGGTTATATTGTTAAGTCTGAATAACACAATTACTTGAAGACACGCAAATATTAAGGAAGGTTTAGCCCGCCTCCAGGGCTATTTCTCGATAGAATTGCATGTGGGAACATATGATTTTTTTGAGGCCATGTATGTTTATATTAATATGCACAATTGATCATATTTATGTTACAAAATCACAATCTCTTCTTCTATAATTGTTCCACTTGGGGTTTCCTCCTAGGTTGTGAAGACCCAGTCCAGTACAGAAAAAATTATGGTAGTGAATTATTTGTCTTTTTCTGTGACAAATGTTGGGTGAAGGCAGAACTCGGATTCCAGATAGATTATCGGTCATTGTTCACTCTATTCCTGTGAGGAGATTCATGTGAAATGGTCTCCCCAATGTTACAATAAGCTACTCTAATTGCCGCAGACAGCAGCCATGTTATCCTTCTTGGGGGTTATGCTGTTGTAATGCACTCTATGGCATTATTCATATTTTTCTGCTGGGCACATAGGCAGTTCAGTTTTACTTTTAATATATTAATAGAAATAGCAGTTATTTCAGCTAACGTGTAAACTTGTGGAAAAAACACACGTAAAGCAAGCATGACGAGGGATAAAGCAGTTTGTAACGGATATCTCAGATTTCACTCCATATTGTTCGGAATGTTTTTAGAGTTACTTTTATTTCCTTTTGCGTGAATGCGTTGTGAATGTGTTCAGCGATCTTTCACAGTCTAGACCGGCCTATGCCCATGACGCCCACTGTGAAACTGCTCCTTCACTGAGCCATACTGTTTGCAACATGTCCATCAAATGCTTCTGTTTCCCCTGCAGGCAATTACAATATCCGGTTTGAAATCTTATTTTCATATTTCAGTTCTACAGCTGAAAACATGCTGACAATTCAAAATCTAACTGATGTCTACCTTGTAAGGTTATTTTGGGGAAAAGCACTCCCCCAACAATCTCCTTTGTTTAGGGTAACCAAACTATTTAGCCACAATCTCACACCTCAGTTTGATAATAATAATAATAATAATAATAATAATAATAATAATAATTATAATATATTTTTAAATGGTGTAGAAAGCTCTTTACACAACATATAAAACAGAATAAAGACAGCAATACTGGTGAATTAGTTATATAGGGTTAGAGAGTTTAAAAAAGGATTTAAAATTTGATTTAGAAGAATCAACAGTGAGAGGCCCCAATAAAATCTGGTTGAGTACTCCATAAAAATGTAGCCCTGGTCACAAGTGTCTTGTCCCCTCCTGTTGTAAAATTTGTAGCCTGGACAGCAGGGCTGACTTTTGTGGAGGATCAAAGGGGGAGTGGAGAAGTGGGGCCTATGTTTCTAAAGGATCTGCAGTGTGGCTAGACTGGGGATGAATGTTATTTTAAAGAAGGAGGGCTAGATGAAAAGTGTAAAGAATGGGACCTGGTGAATTAACTGAAAGTTGCTTGTTTTATGGAACCATTAATTACTGCCAAGGCTCTCTGCAGGTTACTGGAGTAGAAGTCTACCATAAACTAGCTCAAGCTGTGGGGTACTTTTGTGTTAGTTTGTGAAAGAGATACAGCTTACAGACTGTGCCCCTACCAACTGCATAACATTATAAGTAATTCAAACACCGATGCCAAATTGCAATAAATTATCTTCCACACTGCACACTATCACTCAGTTGCTGTACTGATTTGTCTTATGGATGAATACAAGTGCAAAATGATATAGGACCGGATCCTGATTTTTTTACTCAGTTCCAGCTATGCAGACTTGCACGTACGTATCTGAGATAGGCACATCCTCACTTGAAATCGAAAGTGGCACCTGAAAAAGGATGGTCTACGCTAAGTCGAACTGAGTGTAATTAAAATAGTTAATCCTGACCCCCGCCCACAGATGGAAATTGTGAGTTTCCACTCCATTGCCTTTTCCTTTTAAAAACCAAATATTCAGTTCTACAAGGCACAGAGGACTGTAATTATAAAGTAGTACGTCAGCGGCATGTACATTGAAAGGGGTTTCATTTCAGTATCTCAATCGCTGAAATCCCCAAATGGAAGTGTGGATTGTATAGAGCAGCAGGCCCAGGCACACGCTTAAAGACCCGACCGTGGGCCACATTTCATCTGTGCTTTTGGTCTACAGAAATTAAACTACAATAAGCAGCTTTCACTTCCGTTTCCAGCTCAAGCCGTTGTTGCCAATTGTGCAATTCAGAGGCAAAGTTGTAAAGTGTTGCCTCTTAATGATTACATTGATTTTACTCTGTTGAAAATTGTATGATTTGAACAAAGGGAACAGTACTGTGTGAGTTTTGCCAAAGAGTGGTTGACCTGTTTGTTAATCGAGAAAAACACACATAATAGTGTTCAGAGCTTTTGAGACTTTTATGTAACATTAACAGATACACTGTAGATATAGGTTTCACAGAATGCACATTAAATTAAGCTATAAACTCCACTCTTACTCAGTTGCTGTATACAGGTTATTAAAAAGGACTCATGCCACTGAAGCCATGGTGCTAACAGTAACCAGCCTCCAACTCTTTTGAGGCTGGTCATGTCCATTAAAATACATTGAAGCCGTGCATGCTGATACTAAACAGTAACAAGCCACTGACTCTTTTGAGGCTGGTCACGTCCATTAAAAAACATTGAAGCTGTGCGTTCTGGTGCTAACAGTAACTAGCCTCTGACTCTTTTGAGGCTGGTCATGTCCATTAAAAAAACATTGGAGCGTGCTGATTGGATTCTGTTGTAATAACAGAGGCACACAGTATTTACAATTCATTAGTAATGGGCTACTAAATGTGGTGATATTTGAATATGAATTTAACCACATATATTATTTTAATCTGCCTTAATATTATTAATTTGAATGTAACACTCCAAATTGCAATACAATGACATTGCTTGAATTAATTTAGTCCATATTGCACAAAACCATTTTTGTCCTCTTGGTTGAACTCCATGGAGCTGTAATTTTGTATGAAGGCCGATTGTTTCCATGGTTTTACATGATGGGACACAGCTTGTTTTCAGTGAGACTCCAGCCCAAGCGTGCATCTGTGCACCCCCACTGCAGTCTTTCAAGCCAGAATACAGGTAGGGGGAAACGTGAGTGGAAAGTCCAGTTAAACATGTGCACCTGATATTCCGCAGGACAGGGGAAGGCAGAGATGGTTGAACAGGAAACGTTTTTCCCTGTTTTTCAGATTGTTCAGAACATCGGGGCAGGAATTCAGTATGTAATAGGGGAGAGCAAATATTAAACAATAATAGATGTGTATACATTAGGGAATGTTGGTATACATGAGGATTCATCTGCCTTTTTGTCATATTTGGTTCTGGGTTGAGTCAAAGACGGGAACATTTTAAAATTGATGACTGGCCTTTGGCTTTGAGTGAGAATCTGAAAAGAAAATAAAAGAAAAAAGGCACCGGTAGCTGAGGTCCTTTAGGTAGAAAAGTGTGTGTGTGTGTGTGTGTGTGTGTGTGTGAGAGTGTGTGTGTGAGAGTGTGAGTGTGAGTGTGAGTGTGAGTGTGAGTGTGAGTGTGAGTGTGAGTGCGTGCGTGCGTGCGTGCGTGCGTGCGTGCGTGCGTGCGTGCGTGCGGGTCAGGTGTTGTGGGGAGGTGAGGATCTTTTTTCATAAATGTGCAGTAGAATAGGCAATAAAATAATCGTTTCTTGGAAGTATTGACTGAGTTCAGTTCAAGACTTGTTATTTTCTTTCACTTCAGAAAGACAGTTTGGCAAGTTTTGTAATCAGCGAGATGTATATTTTAAAACTTGTTTCAAAAAAACGGAGAGCTTTAATTCTACTGAGCCAAAGCTAAGGACAAATGTTGATTGAATCCTGGTCGAGATTCCAATTATATTTTCCCTGCCTCTGCCCGTGTCCAGTATTCGTAAACATTTTTTAATTGGGTGTATAAAACTGGGAACAATACCAACAGTGTAAGTGAATTTGATGTAGAAGTGCACACTCCCCAGCTGCCCGTGGCAGGCTTTTATTCGTCCCCGCAGTCCTCTGTGCTTTCATAATCTCGTGCTGTCTCCTGTTCTACAGTGTACATAATGCATTGCAGTCAGTGGAGGGACTGCATCATTTATACAAACACAGAGGAGCTGTATTTTTCAGAATAAAAGCGTGCGCGTGGCTGCCTCTCCTGGCTGCGGCTCCTCCGCCCCCATGCAGCTTGTGCAGGACGGGTTCAATGAGGAGAAGGTTTTTTGGATCGTGTGTCCCCTCATCTAAAAGCGATGAAATGTTTTATCTACTTGAACCGTCCTCTCGTGGAGTGGAGGTGAGCGGCTGATGCACACCGCCCCCTCAGGTAGCGCCGGTGTGTGAATAACAATCATTACCGCACATTCATATTCAACAGTGGAGTTTAGAAAAACCGAGCGGGTCACTGGAAATCTCTCTCAGAAAAGGAAAGGGCAGCCTCCGCTTCCTTGCTTTCTCGAGAAAGACACCTATGCCTATTGTTTATAAGAGCGTACACTAGTTCCTCGCTCAGCTGGGTTATATCTGAAACTCTGTGATGACAGTTCACTGCTGTCAGACCCAGAGGAGGGGAGGGATGGAGCTGTGAGCCGACAGCCGACTGCGCCCCCCCGCCCCCGGTTCTAACCGTAGCCTTCGCCTTGCTGCGATTTTCTCTGATCCTCTGTGCTCTAAGGCCTTCCCTAAATCACAGTCACAGTCCGTTACGTGACATTACATGTTGTTTAGCTGACGCTTTTATCCAAAGCGACTACCAGTTGATTGAACTAAGCAGGGGACAATTCCCCCTGGAGAAATGACATAGGACCAGATCCTGACCCCTTTGGGGTTGAGCCTTCCTCAAGGGCCCAACAGCTCTGTAGATCGTGGCGGGGTCCAAACCACCAACCTTGCGGGTCCCAGTCATGCACCTTAACCACTACACTACAGGCTGCAAATGGACTGCTTGCTTATATTTAGTCAAATTCTGCTCATTTGTTCATTCTTCTCCACTGTCCTTGGCATGGATTTGTAAAACATCTGAAATACAAATGGTCATTTCAATCAAGCTAATCAAATAGGCAAATGGAGTACTTGCTTACATTTATGCTAATAAGTCAAATATGCTGACTGGATATCCACTATTGGTTTGTAGTCAATTGCACAGCAACCTGAAACTCTCAGTGGTGTTGCACGAGGGAAAGAGATACGACTTCAGGAGAAACGTTTGTTCTCAGGAATTATTAATTTGCCCCTAAATTATTCACTTTCAACCCCTGTTGGAGTGGTGCATCATTCAGTTTTTTATGTGTAGTCAAAGTAAGCAACAGTATGTGCGGAGGAGGGCTTTTTGAAGCCATGCCAATTAATTTAGTTTATTTTATTTTATTATTTTTTTGTTTTATCAGCTACTAAAATGAACTGTCTTATTACGATAAGAGCTGTCAGTTGCTACACAAGTGTAGTGTATTGTTTCTCACCTATTCATTGAAGAAATTGCTCCAGTCTTTGGCTGTCATTTATTTCCATGTTAATTATTCTGCTTTTCATTTCTACTAAATGAGTTCATTCCAGCACAGAAACATATGGAATCACACAGAACAAATGAGCATTGTTGAAATGTGAAACTTTGACAAAAGAAAAGTTGTTCTTTCTCCAGCTTGCGAGGGTGAAGGAATGCTGAGCTCATTCATGATGGCTCTGACCACACTGGTTATGCTAAATCTGCACTTTCTGCCCTTTTCTGTTGTGTTGACTTCAGTACCTACCACAAAACTAAAGTCAACATGGAAGTTCCCCCTTGAGAGGTCTGTCCGGTGCTGTTCTGGCAAGGGCCACATCAGTTTCAGTTCATAGTTTCATAACTTTAAAATAAAAAAAAGATTCTTTGTTCCCTAAAGCTTGTTGTTCCTTGCTGAATAAATGGTAACCATTGATACTATTTTTTCCTTGGCTGATTCTTGTGCCAAATGTTGTCGAAGGTCTGATATCATGTACCAATGCCATACAAGTTTTGGTGAAAATCTATATACTGCATAGGCTACAACTATGTCCTATTCTACTGTAACTTTAAAGCCATGCATGATGGCATGTACCTTATACTTAACATCAACCACCTAGTGTCAATCTCAACCATCTGTATTTGTAGGCATCTGAAAAGCCTACAAATACACTCCAGTTAAATACCGTTAACTTACTGAGAGTGGAGAGTAGCATTTCCTGTTGCATAAGGAACGGTGGATTCTGTTGCTAACAGTGCAGCTGCAGAGGGAAGTGACACAGTGTGCACTGTATACATGTCACAGGGATGACGTGAGTTCATGGATGGTCTGATCCCTATATGTGCACTGAAGGCCTGCACCAGCCCAGTGTAATGCTTCTGTGACACTTCACACATTGTGAATGTTTTACTGCTAATATTTTGCATATTTTCTGATGGCTTCATTAAACATTAAACTGACCTGCACAAATTTTCGGAATTTACTGTAGCTAAATAATCCTGCTAACTGCTAATCACAACAGTCTTCCTTTATTGACTTTTACAAAAATATCATTCTCAATGACTTATTCATTAACAATGTATGCGTTTTATATTTGTGTCAGAAACAAATTCCTATGAATAATTTAGCCAATGACGATGCCATTATTTATGTATTTTGAAATGAATTCCATCACTGGAACATTCCCCTCTGCTTGAGAAGTGCTGGCTGGGCATGTCATTAACTGCTGAGTGAATAAGCAGGTAGATGGCTGTGTTACCAGCTGCTTTATTGGCATTTGGAAGCATGCCTCATCCTTCCATCTGTCTGTCTGTCTGTCTGTCTATGTCCATCAGCACTAGCAGCTCAATGTTGGACCCAGCGGAGGCCATATTGTGCACATCTCCTCCGTGGCCTCCCGGGCTATTTGGTTACTCGATTTACAATTACAATTTTGGGCCATTTTGTAGATTGGTAAGAAATGGGCCAAAAAGAAAATCGATGAAAGAAAAGTCCTGTTGCTCAGAGAGACTGGCTTCAGTGGGTGCTAGTTAGAGCACTACTGTTACTCTTGTTTTCCCTCTCTCTCTTCATCCCCAGTTCACCTTAGACTCTCTCTGAAAAACAGCATCTGCTCTGCATTCCATGTAATTCCAAAAACTAATGAGGCTATACATTTATCATAATGAAACATGTAAGCGCTGGTTTAAGGCCCGGTTCAAAGCATCCAGCTTTTATATTTAACCCTGCGTGGTATACTGGCCCACAGCCAGGGCCGCTAAGGTTGCTTTCTCTCCTAAAACTGAATGTTATGTTGCAGAAGTGCGATGGGCTCGCAGTACAGTCTGAATCATTCAGCTTTACAGCTCTTTTTACGGCTCCCTTGCTTGCTTGAAATGTCCGAGAGGTTTCAGAGATGAAAAGGTGGTTTCAGTGCATTACAGAACACAGAAGTTGTTTTAAAATAACTGCAACTCTGCTATAGGTGTTTTGCACTAGATACGAACATTTAAAATGTAACATTTTCCATATGTAAATATGGATTTATGTGCTGTATGTAGTTATGTGTTTATTTGTAATTAGTGTTTAAGCAGGAGTGTAGCTATAGGCCTTTAAAATGACAAAGGCTGAAAATCAGTGCAGGTGTTAATTTGGTGTTATTCTTCTCCTCATAAACTTAGTTCAACGAGGTCAGTGAGCACAACAATTAAATGACCAAACTACATTTGTGAGGGAAATGGCTCATGCTATCCCTGTAAAAGGACAGTTGTTGATTGGATTCAGGCCTATATGTTATTATTTTTTATGAAAACTATCGAAATGATTGATGGTTACGTGTGATTTTCAGACATGGCTTATATTATATATACTGTATATGGGGAAATTAAAAACCTAGCTGGAAGGTATGTCTGCGGGTAATTCCGTATTCAAAACAATACCAGCCTAGCATGCTTGCTATGCTTGTTCTTCAAGAGTAACGTGATGAAACTGCTGCTTAGGAACAAGCACATGTCAGCAAACTGCAATGTACGTTCTCAAAACACATCTCTGGGTGGAGAATTATGGCTGCAATCAGAACAGACAGAGATTGCTGCTCCCTTGGGTTGTGTGGGCATTGCGCTGTATCCCACGATGATAATGTAATTATACTGCAATATACTGTAAATATATGGACTGTGGAAAACATAAGGATACATTTACATTAAAAAGATATATAGTTTTTCATATAATACAATATCTTACAGCACCTGTAAGTAACAATAATTTATATATTTATTACATATTGTGTAGTAATGACATGGATAACATAATTATATTTAGCCCTATATTTTCAGGTGAGAGCACTAAGAATGACAAATGTCCCAGTGTCTCTCATCAGATGCCTCAAGAGCAGTTATTTCCTCATTCAAACATATTTCTGTGCAATTCTGGAGTGCTGAACTCCTTCAGAGGGTTTTTGGCCTTAGCACACAAGTGTAGGTTAACTCAAGTGTGTAAGAATTAGTCTGTGTGTGTTACATGCACGGGTGTGTGTGTGCGTGTATGTGTGTGTGGGTGGGTGGGTAGGTGCGTGTGTGTCAGCATGTAAGCATGTGTGTGTGAGAGCATGTGAGTATGTGTGTGTGTGTGTGTGTGGCCCAATGCATTATATGAGCCACCAAGCAAGATGGATCAAAGGACCCTTATCTTGTTTTCATTATAATTCTGATTCATTCAACCAACAGACTTGCACGCACGCATGCACACACACACACACACACACACACACACACACTTGCGCACAGAAAAGTCCAGAAAAACACTGTCTTTGGGCCGGTGCACCTGTGAAGGATGGCCGGGCCCACTGCATTGTGGGGCGGAGTGTTGCACAGGTCTGTTTATGAGCATTGCCTCTTGCCACGCTTCCTTTTCATCATCGCATTCTTGTTTTCCTTGTGACAGCAGAAAGAAACTTTGGGGCTTTATACGTGGGCATCAAAGACAGCATTTTAAGTACCCCGATCAAGTCTCCTCAGCCCGTTCTTCATCAGAACCCTCCAGAGATAAACTCTTCATTCATGATGCATGGCTCTCGAGTCTTGAGGTTGTTTTGTAGCCCTGGTAGTTCTGTATCCCACAATGCCTTCCTTTTTAATTGCTTTCCTCCACTCTCAGTCAGAGCCGCAGCCCGAAGGAGGTTGTCTGATGTGACTGAACTGCTGACAATCCACAAATGCTTTTATTAAGTATTAACATCGCAGCAACTGCCATCGTTCAACCCTGGATAATTTGTCATCTTTTTGACAATTTGTTTTCTTCTCTCCAGAGATCAATTGGGGGTTGGATTTTTTCTGTCAGTCGGGTGTCTTAAGCTCCCCAGAACACTTTTGTGTCCAAAATGTGGAACTCTTTGCCCGCATTCGTATTGATAGCGAGTCTTAGTTATTTTTTCTCAGTGGCCCTTCGAGCTGGTGACCAACCCCCGGCTCTACAGTGGTTCCACGGCTAGTTGGCATGCCCAAATCCCTGCAGCTGGAGCCTGAGTAGGCTTAAGTGTGAAGTGACTCCTCCCTGAGAAAGTGCGTGTTCTCCGGCAGCGGTGGCAGGATTGGAGGGGCCGCTGGCTGTTCCCTTTGACAGCTCCATCCTGCGCTCCTGATCAAAGGGCTGCAGTCTCCATGGAGCTCTTCAGGTGTCATCCCCCCCCGCTGTGTCGCACACTGATTGCGTGGGGGGGGGAGGGCGGCAGGTGTGGGGGGCAGTTCGTATCACGACGGCGCACAAACAGGACTGGAAGAGGCGATTATTTGGCGGAGCCCGATTGGTGTGTGGAAAATCACCGCGCCGGTACTGTTTGTGAGAAGCTGTGCCCTTGGCCCACGGTGTAGCTCGGTCGATCCCTGTGAACTGAGAATGACAGATGGTCCGTTAATGACTGTGCCACAAGGAGCCTGAGAGGAGGGATCGGGCTCTGTGGCAGGCCGGGACACACACGCTGTCTGCCACGGGTCACTGGAGCCCAGGGGAAACCAGGGCTCCCCGCTCCACCGTCATCAGAGCCCGGAGGCAGCGATGGTGTCCGTACGCGTTACCCTTACGCACCGCGGCTGCTTCTGCTGGGGGCGGACGGGTGACATTCGGTGGGCGGGCGGCGTGCAGAGAGCGTGGTGGCTGTTCTCTCACTCTGCCCAGACATCAGCTGCTTCTTTAACCATTCATTTCCCCTGTCTGCTTCCAGTACCAGTGTGTGCAGGGTTGTGTTACCTTCATTTCAGTGCGCATGTTTGAATGTGCACATCTGTGTGTGTGTGTGTGTTTGTGTGTATGTAGAGGGGTGTGTGTGTGTGTGTGTTTGTGTGTGTGTATGTACACGTGTGTGTGTGTGTGGGGGTGGGTAGGTGCGTGTGTGTCAGCATGTAAGCAAGTAAGCATGTGTGTGTGTGTGTGTGGCCAAATGCATTATGTGAGCCACCAAGCAAGACGGATCAAAGGACCTTTATCTTGTATTCATTTGAATTCTGATTAATTGTACTTCACTGTGCAGAAGAGGAGAACCAACAGACCTGCCTGCACGCATACAAACACATACACACACACACACACCCCTGCACACATGCTCACACACGCTCTCACACCTACCCGCCCACCCCCCCCCACCCCCCTACACACACACACACACACACACTTTCATACCCATCCCCCTACACACAAACACACATGCACAAACAGACACACACACATACTTCTGTACTTGTGTGTGTGCGTGTTTGTGCGGCGCAGCTGGGGTTAAGCTTGTTAACCTAACTTGGTAGGTACCATATCTGGGTAAATGCCTAAATGCCTTAGGTACTTGCTATCACCCACCCACAGTTTGCACTGCCGTAATAATAATAATAATAATAATAATAATAATAATAATAATAACAATAATACACAAACATTTTCAAATTGGAGCCCAGTTTTTGTTGCAGTTCCTCCTGATCTTCGTCCTCTGCATGACAAATTACACCTGTATATTTTGCCGATGTATTTGTGGCAGACACAGCCAAGAATGGTGCTGATGCCAGATTGGAGTGGATCCTGCCAGCTGAAAAAGTTTTGAAAAAGCTTTGCCAGAAGCCAGAAGATTTACGATCAAATAAACAAAAATCTATCAATTTATCAGCAGTGTTTGCACATATTTTACACACAGCAGGGTTTTGTTTCTTTATTTCTGCACAATCTTTCCGTAGTATTTTATGTGAAACTCATGAACATTTTTTATGAAGGAACTGGCCTGACACCAATCCAATCTAACACCCGGACAACTATTATGTGCACCAAAACCTGTACAAAATGCTAAATATGAATTTGACATGGACCTATGGACCTATAAACACAAGTTCCTCAAGGGTCTTCCCTTGGCCCTTTATTTTTCACTATGTGTTGCACTGTAACATTGTACTGTACTGTCTCAGAAGACACATTTTTACAGAGAAGAAAAATGACACTGGTTGCTCAATAATTTAGAGATCTCTTAACATTGAACAGAAAGCAACACACAGTTTTGAAATAGCACTTAAAAATGTGAAGGTATTGGGATGCAGCAAAATTTCATTTCAGCACAATAATATCTCTTGGTCCGACATTTTCTGTTAGAGGTGAATGTCTCTGGACCTCGGATTCTGGTAAACCGAAATGGGACTTTAGAAATCTGGTCTTGGTTTGGCTGATTTAGAGAATGAGAGAGGTACCTGCACTCATGGGCCAATTTGAAAATGGAAAGTGCCTTCTTTTATCTTGTTTTTATTTCTCACTCATTTCAGGAACCCTAGGAATTGGACCTAAGCTGAAAGGCTGAGCAGGCTGAACTGCTTGATAGTTACAGTTGTGTAGAGCAGGGTGCTACTGCCATGCTGTATTTGTAGTTATCAATAAAATAAATGGATAAGCATAAAAAATGCATATATTTCTTGACAGAAATCAGGATAGCTAAGAATCAGCATTGGAGGTTTGATGAAATACATGTTTTATTGATTTTGCCAAGAAAGGAGCCTGAGGATTTTGTTGTGACAATCATTAATCATATAAGTTTTACAGCACTGTTGCAATCTATTTTTCAGAGCATTTTCTTTTTTTTTTCCTGTTTCATTCCCCCATTTTTCATGTCAGCATCTCCGTTTGTGATCTCCCAGCTTTAGTCTCGTGTAAGACTTGATGTGTCAGGGTTGTTTTGCGAGGGAAAAAAGCCTGGATCATCGGAGATCTGCGGATGAATGATTGAAGGCGTTTTAATCAGGAAGGTTTCTGGCTCTAATTTGACTGTTTTGTTGTGTCATCGCGTCATTGCCCACGTGAAGCTCAAACGGCTCCTCTGCAGCTGTCTGCTTGAAGTCACTGAGCCCAGAAATTACACTGGCTTGCAGGTTTGGGTGGCAAGCTGGCACGGGAAGGGGGTGAAGCCAAGCTTGCGTTTCTGTAGCGTGGAGGTGACTGGTACTGGCGGTTCTCCTGGGACGCGTACAAGGCCGTACTCTGTGTGTGTCAGGCATCCACAGAGCTCACTTAAGGCCTCTCACAACTAGGGCTCTCTACTCTGAATGCCTATTAATTTGCTTCTCAGACGCCCTCCATCCAGGGAGCACTCAGGGCTAATTCATGCATGGTCACGCAGGTGCATCAGTTTGCGTCAGCGGCAAATCTGTAGTTGTAAGTAAACTGGTAGTTATGTGCGATTAAATTAAAATACTGCATGAAAATATTGTTATTATTGAAGAGCGATGATGATGATGATGGTGATAAAATGCATGAAAGAATGATTCGCATTATTCCCTCTCTTTCATCTTTCATCTTGAGTGTTTGCCAAAGCTCTGGTCCCACATCTGCGGCAGTGCAGGAAATCAGGTCTTTATCCGTCTTATCCGTGCTCCCTGAGTTAATTTCTGCAGAATTAATCAGCCTCTAAATGGCTTAGTGTAGGCTGATGGCACCTGCCAAGGCACCGTGGACCCAGGGTTCTGCCGAACATTATTCACATGCTAACCGTTCCCAGAATGCAGCCGAACGGTGATGCGTTTGGACGCGAACACTCCTTCTGCTATAGCGCGCTGTAGGATACGCTGAACCTGACACGGTGCATCTTCCCACAACATGCTGCTCTGTCTTCACGTCTTCTGTGCTCTTCTTTAACTGGCATTGATAATGTAATTATTCAGGTCCTCGTATCTTCACGCATGGTAAAAGCTATTTTTGCTGTTTGCTATTTTGTACTATTTCTATCAAGGAAAAAAACTAAAAGAATATACTGATTGTAGCGGAATTTATGTTAAATAAATTGTTGTATCTGTTCTATGATATTATGCATAGAGTTGTGGTCAAGGATCATTGGAATGTAGCTTATCTTCATTAGAGTGTGAAATTATTTTTTTTCTCTGTTCTGGCCTGCTCAGATCTTATAAATTGCGTGGCAGGAGAGTCGGTGACCAGTGCGTTGTATTCACAGTCACAACAACAGCCCTTATTTGGCATGCAGATCGCAGGGTGCCGAAGAATTTGGCAAACAGCGTGACCGTAGCTTGCGAGTCGCTTGTTTTTATGAATGTGGTTTTGAATTGGCATCAGGGTAAGGTATGTTTGAAGGCCTATGGGTATAAGCCTTCATATCTCACACTCACAGTTTAAATTATAAAAGAGAAGGGAACGCTTTTGGAAACAGTGTCTGTTTAGATGCTAATTTGCGGTAGGTGGTAGCCCATGTGCAGGGCCTGTCGCTGCAGCCTGCGGGGTTGTTTGGAAACACAGCCCTTAAAGGAGTGGGTAACGGAGGTGGCGTCCGGCTCAGGACGGGGGGGAACAGTGACCTGATTGAAAGTGTTGTGTTTGAGCTTCAGCATGCACTGCATTAATACAATCCCCACATAATCCCCACAGAGTCTGCTCGAGCAGACGCAGGATTTTCAAATCAATTTGTTTTTTTGTCAGGACTCCAGATTTGGGGGGCAGGATGAAATCCAGATACAGAACTTCGGCGCTAGCTTTCCTTTTGCAAACTGGGGACAAAATTGAGTCTTTTGAAAAACACAAAGCATTTGAAAAAACTTGTCTAGTTGTTTTTTTGTTTGTTTGTTTTTTTACACGCATCCCGTTATACACTGTGTCTTAGAATCTCTTAGTCTGAGAATTCTCGGACTGGCAGTGAGTACTCTTCAAGACTACATTTAATTGACTGCAATGTTGACGCATACTATGCAAAAGGGCAAGAAAACAGAAGAGCGCATTAGTTTCAAGCGACAATTTTAAAAACATTGCCTCTCATAACTCGATCCAAGATAATAATTCAGAGAAACACTTGCGAAGCTCTTATGATTAACAGGCTGCCAGCTGTAATTGTGGATATTGACAGTGGGCCAATGTGATGCTTCTAAAAGCCCTGAGATATGCGCTATCGTCGCAGCTTATTCACTGGACTGCTTGAGAATGTCATTAGCGACAATCATGGAAAAACCACTCTCATGGAAGTCAATGGAAATGGGCGCAGTGCACAGTATTAGTAATTCATAGCTAACATCACATGCAGCCACCAAGTCATTACCGCAAGCACCCAAAGAGTGCTGACAATTACAGTCAGCTACAGGTGAAAGACTAACCATTTCTATTGCTGCATTTATTCTTTGTTTGTGATCTGCACCATAAAGGTACACATCAAATAAAGATATGAATCAGAATAAAGACTATACACAATGAACAGAATGGTACAAGCAAAATAGTACAAAAATGTTTTTCATGATTGAAAACATGACACAGATTCTGAGGTAGCACAGGATTGATTCTCTCTCTATAAGTGCTCCCAATCCAAAAGTTATAAGGTTTATAAACTGAAGTTTACTGAAGTAGTCTCAAGTTTTACTGTGTAATACTCATCCAGGTATGTAGTTATGTATGAATGTTGTTATCTATATAGTAGTCTAACAATGTACTGCTTCATGAATGCTATTATCTCTTTGTAATTGTTTAATAATAGTTTTATAGAATTAATGTTGTTGTTTGTATGTAAGAGTGTAATAATGTACTTATGTATGACTGTTACTACCTGCAAGCAATAATGTAATAATGTAGATTTGTATGAGTATCGTTATCTGTATGTAACAGTGTAATAACACTGTTATTTGTATGTGCTGAGTGTTTGTATCTGCCAGGCTGTGACAGTGGCTCTTCTCTTCCTCGGTTCCTTGTTCCTCCTATGCGACGTTTCTGTTTTGAGTGCACCCTGCTTCACTGAAGAAGCTAATGCTCTACCGTGGTTATGTGGACTGCATCAGTGCTCTCTCCCTGCCACGCTTTCAGGGTAGTCTGATTTCACTCTTCTACAGTAGCTTCTCCCCTGCCTATTCCACGGCGAGCCTGGGCAGAACGCAGTCGCAGTTTTCACTCACGCCTGTTTGGCTGCCACTGTCTCTCTGGTGCCCTGGTTCGTCCTCCGCCGGTCACCGGCGACGACGGTCACCTTTTCATTTTAGGAGACCTGTGTGCACGCCTTTGTCCCCTCTATTGACGAATAGTCGAGTGTTGAGAGAATTCATCTCTCTTTCTCTTTGGAGTCACGGAGGGTCCAAAAGTGGCGGGGAAAGTCTGGAGATGGTGGCTTTCTTACTTTCTTTGATAAAGTTGTTTTTCTAACACCTTTATACACTTGGGCTTGTGTAGAAGTGCCTGTTAGCTGTGACCCGTGTGTGTCTTTGTCCCTTCCCGTGGGGACTCTCTGTTTCCCCCACCGCTGTGAGCCCCCAGCCCTTCTGGGCAGCTCATCCAGATCTTTTGGGGTTCAGGGTTCCCCCCTGCAGATCCCCCTTGTAGTTCCAGTCTGTCTGCCTTGTGGGCTTCTCTCTAATTGGGGACCTGGGTTTGCTGAGTGTGGAGTGGATATGTAGGGTTTGGTCTCTGGTACAGATACAGGCAGAGTGATTTCTCTCTGGCGTTAACAGTGATTCCTGTGGAGACAGGGAGGGTTCTGTTTCATGATGGCATACGCAGTCAGCGAACGCAAGCTCTGGTGCAAAACAGAACCCAGCGTCTTGATCCCTGTAGTTTTCTTGCGATGCAAACGGGTGGTGCAGCTGGCTGGGGTCTAAGTGTTTGATGAACTGAATGTGGGGTGAAGGTGTGGAAAGGTACTTTAGCCCCTTCTTTCAGTGAATTTTACAGTATCCAGCACCAATGTGCTGGTGTTAGTTTTAATTTGCGTCTTGATGTGATATTAATTGTCTGTAATCTGGTATACAGTTGAAAACACTAAAAGATGAATCCATGAAAATGTCTACTGACCAAGATTTCATGGTAAGATGATGGCAGATTGCTTAAAAAAAATGGCGTGGCTTCCAAGAGTCAATCAACACCAGCAGGAGGATTAGTTAAATAATTTAGCTCCTAATCCCCTGGTGAGCAGATGTGTACACAAGCGGGAGACTCGCGCCTGGCTTTGACCCCTGGTCACCGTTGAAATTACAGAACGGAATTGGGTCAGTCAGAGGGCGGGACCAATTCCACCCTTTCTCAGACTGCCACGGCCAAATGGATGGTTTAGCTTCCGATGAGCCGTTTTGTCCGAGATTTGGGGGAAATTGTGAGCATCATACGCCCCCGCTTCCTCGTTTAAACTGGAACGTGCATCTCTCTCTCTGCCTGGAAACCTGACCGCAGGACAGCAGTTATATCATTTGTCTCGGATGATTGGACCTTCCGTGTGTAGTGGTCGGCGGGTAAATGTCAAGCTCTTATTTTATTACTGTGAAATAGTCCATAATAGGCAGAGGCTGCACTGTATGTTGACAGCTCTGTAAGCATTTGTTAGTGAGTGATATGTGGAGTGGAAATCCGCACTGGGGACACTCCAATCAATTGCATCTAAATCCCTGCAGTTTGAGATGAGTGGTTTTAAAGCAGTCTAAAGGGTTAAACGAGGAGACGCTGGAAATATGCTTGGCGTCTGTCTCATTTGCTGCATTTCCACACTGTAATCATGAAGCAGCTCTTAGTGGGGAACCGTCAGCCGGGTATATATTAATTACATATACGTAAGCTAGAAGGATGAGTGGTTTAACTTGTAACTGTCACGTTGCCAACAACACGCAATTATCCCACCAATTAGGAAGAAGAGGCTTGATCGTCCTCTAACGTTATTAATGATACAGGGTAGATTAATGAGGTGAGAGCTATCTGACACAATATCTATTGACTGAGGAGCTGAGAACGTAAAAAAAAGAGGGCAGGTCTCATTTGTTCTGTGGTAATTACATTATGGATCTGTATCATGCCTTTAAGGCATTCTTCTCTTTTAAAATAACGGTAATAAAATTCCTAACAAATTGATTATTAGTATGTATTACCTCAGCAAACGCACTCATCAGGAGTCGGCCCCTGAGAGCAGTAATGACGCGCCTTATAAAATCAAGAAAGGGCCAACGGTGATTGCATTTGGCCAGAATCATTAACCCTGTGTCATTAGAGGAAGTCCATCTCGGATGGCAGCAGGCCCAGATGAAAATGAATGAGGCCGGAACAGGAGTGCGGTAACCTTGGACTGTGAAAGAGCGCACGCTGCCGTCACGACTCCGTGCTTTATTAAAGCGCCCGGCGTTTCAGTTCAGCGTACAGTCTCCTGCAGATTGCATCAATAAACAAAATGTGTCCCTTAAATGTTTGCACATAAAACAGCCAAATATATCGGCTAATAATGATATTTATCTTTGCCTGTGTTTGCTGCAGGGGCGGCATTTCAAATGCATACCGCGCTGTTTAGCAAATGAGTCCTATAATGGGAACGATTCTAATATTTCTAGTTTATGTGATGCGTCGGGGTTTTCTCTAAGCACTGTCTTGTAGCTAGAAGATCATTATTGAATATAAATGATTCCAGAACAAGAAAAAATTGAAAAGAAAACGAAAGAGTAAATGACAGGTGACGGGAAATTGTTTCTTGAGCAGAAGGGTCATAGCTGTGTCTGAGGACAGTGTGGGGGAGATAACCGCCACCACACCCGGAGCTGTTGTTCTCTCACCTGAAAAGCTCTCTTAAGCCTCTCTAGGCCAGATTTACGTGCATGAAGCTCGCAGCCGCAAAATGCGGCTTGACAAGGGTGTGTTGGTGTGGTTGAACGTCTTAGGCCCGCGAAGGCTACAGCTCGTTACGCAATCAGTGAATGGGACTGCCTACGAACCATATTTTGCAAAAGAGGGGCATATCTTAAACAGCGCAGTTAAGACACGCGTTTAGTGCATTGAACATCTTCACTGTGTGTGGCTGCCACGTAAAAGCACATCCAGTGCAGGGCAAAATGTGTGCATATTCCAGCCGTGGCAGCTAGTGTCGTTCGAATTGAATGTGAGACGTTGCAATGAGCTTGACTATTGCCAGGATAGAATGGGAACGTCGTGTGGGAGGTTCCAGTAGATCTTTTATTTCTCCCAGAAGCGTAATTATTTGTATGGCTGGGTGTTTGTCACAGAAGTCGCAGGTGATTTTCTCTTTTTTGGCAGTCCCTTTAATTCCTCGTTTCTTTTCTGCGATTGTTTTGGAGAATAACTAATCAAAACAAACACACACACTTTCTGCGATGGACAAAAGCGCCTACTCATATTTTTTTTACTCGCGGCAACACTGATTTTTTAAAATTTCAGTTGCAGTCAATACGGTTGAGCCTGTTATTTCAGTAATTTCCAACTGCATCGCATGGTGTTGGTTAATTTAACAAATTATTTGGTAAATATTTTCTATGACTAACACCCAGCCTTAATTATTGCTTGGGTGCAATTATCCATTAATATTTACTATTAATAACCTGTTTGATGATTTCTTGCTCTGGGGCGTGAGATGGTGTGATTCTTGTTGCAAAGATTATTTCAGTGCATTTCAGCCTAGATCTATTTCTCTGTCTTGCACCTACGCTTTAGAGGCGGATAAATTTCACGCACAATTCGACCCTCGTTAATTGTGAACTTTAGTAAATTCAACGGAATACATAATCAGCCATACTGCAGTCCCAGCCCTAGTTTGATACATACGACACATGTTTCCTGGGCAGAATGCTTCATATGTCCATCTGAAAGAAGTTGCAAAAGGCTTCGTACATCTGGCCCTCTGTGTTGTTTTTGCAATAGTCTGCTCACTCTGAGTTAATCTTCAAAACACCTTTGCACCTCCTGGAAATGTCCTCCTGTGGTGAGTGTGAAATGTTAATGGTGGAGCATGCACCTGTTTGCTTTCTGTTGTGACTCCGACTGTAACACACCATCTGCACAAGATAGCGCAAGGAGCTTGACTAGACCTGTCTCCATTCAGCAGAGTCTGTGCTCCTGAGAGACTGTCAGGAGCCCTCGATTACTGTGTGCCCTGCCTGTCCTGATCACCCAATACAGTACCTCTCCCTGTCCTGATCACCCAGTACAGTACCTCTCCCTGTTCTGATCACCCCATACAGTACCTCTCCCTGTCCTGATCACCCAGTACAGTACCTCTCCCTGTTCTGATCACCCCATACAGTACCTCTCCCTGTCCTGATCACCCAATACAGTACCTCTCCCTCTCCTGATCACCCCACACAGTACCTCTCCCTGTCCTGATCACCCAATACAGTACCTCTCCCTGTCCTGATCACTCCATACAGAAACTATTCCTGTCCTGATCACCCAATACAGTACCTCTCCCTCTCCTGATCACCCAATACCTGTCCCTGTCCTGATCACCTGATATCATGTCCTGTCTGGGTCTTGCTTTGTAATCATGCTCACTAGTCATGATTAAGCAAACAGAGCAGGCCTCTTGCAGTTGTGCAGTAATTGTTGTGTGTGTGCTCCAGGATGCGGCAGTAGTGTAGGCAGAATGTCAGGATTTGAGAGTGCGGCGCCTTCTTCCTCTGTGGTTTGATGCTGCTGCTGGATGAATTGGGGATTAGTCCTCCCTGCTGACATGATTAAAGTCCTGCATATTACCTAATGCCTGGATTGGGCTTTTTTAATTTCGTGGAAATCTGTGTGAAGAGATTGATCAAGGTCTAAAAGGACATGACTGCTTAATGAGTGTGTGTGTGCGCATGTGTGTAGACACACGTGGCTTGAGCGTCAACCACCCCTGACTACGCCACACAAATGTCTCCAGGACAATGTTTGGAAATCCAGGAGCACCTGTGTTCAAACGTGCTATGTGTTGTCATATAATCAGTAATGGGTAGGTTAGCTGTGTAGTGGGAATACACGGTGCATGTACTGAATATTTGATTAGCGGCACAGTAAATACGGACGCCATTTGAATATGAGGAATGACTGATGTGAAGAGCGGGTGGCAGTACTGCAGGCGGGCTGTGATTAAGGATGTATCTGCGTCTTGTGTAGCCAGCCTTTATAATGTGCTGCAGCAGTGCTTAAAGGGATCCCTCTGTGGGGGCTTGGGCCTGGCTAACCGGCATAATTATTTCACTGCCACCAAAGAACCTGTAATTACAACAGGGGAAAATGAATTTTAAAAAACAATTAAGGCTACAGCTATTCAGCCAATGTTCTCTGCTACAGGTGAAAGTGAAACACACTGGCACAGAGCAGAATTAACTTAATTGAGTGAAGACATAATCCTTTTTTTGTCATGTTGGCAATATCATTTCTTACCAGACACCGTAAGCTGCAACAACAAAAAAGATGCAATAATTACTTGAATTACTTGCAGGTACAATGAAAGCAAGTAAAGGTAAAAATTATTCCTAAAAAATGATAATTTATTCTGCAAAGTGCCATTCCACAGATAGATGAAAGTCATTTCCCACCTGTGTGTTCCAGTCAAACACTGTTTCTGTGTGTGAGGTCAGTCACAGCTTTCTGTGAGTGATGTGAGGCACAGCTTTCTGTGAGTGATGTGAGGCATAGCTTTCTGTGAGTGATGTGAGGCATAGCTTTCTGTGTGATGCGAGTCACAGATGCCTGTGTATGATGTCAGTCACAGACTTATGTGTGTGATGTGAGGCGCAGGTTTCAGGGGGTAAGGAATAATTGTAGGATTAACCTAGTTTAAGTTTGTTTGAAAGGAAAAAAGAAACACTTTGCCTTATTTGCAGAAAAATGATCATCCTTCATGAATTTTCCTCAGACATGAACCAAGTTCCTTAAAATATTATTATTATTATTATTTTTTAATTTATTATTATTATTATTATTATTATTATTATTATTATTATTATTATTAATACTTACGGTATCACCACCATGGGCCTTCCCCCACAGAGATTTCAGTTCATGCTAAATCAAATGAAAAGTGTGTAAACATGAAAGAGGTTTTTTTTTCATGGCTTACTACTATACACACCCAAGCTGGGTTAAAGGGATTAAAACCCTCGGGTTATCCAATTAGCCGTGACAAAACCCTCCAAAGAGGATTGCATGGCACGGTGAATTGACTAGACTCGCATTATTAGTGCAATCTGGCAACGAATGCAATTGATTTTCTCTGACGTGAGACTCCAGGTTTGGGTCAGACCCTCTGTTGGCCTGTTGGTCAGTTTTGCTTTAAAAAAATATTTATACATGAATTATTTCATTTTTGCTATTTGAGCTAGTCTTCAGTTTCACACTATCCTTGATTATCGCTGTGGAAATGCTGTGTCCCTGAGTGTTTATCAATAAGATGGACTCTGCTTGGCCAAGTCATTAAAAAGAACATTATCCTGCACCTAAGTGAGAGGTCAAAGGCCAAGGGCTCTGAACACATTTCATGGGAGGCCCACATGCTCCATTGCTACGATGGGACTGATGCCGCAGTTCTGCCAGCCATATGGACTCTTTCATATAATTGGGATTTCTGCATATTCTGAGGCTGGGGTTTGAAATGATAGACGCTGGTAGTGTGACTTTTCCATTTCCATTCCGGAATTTTCTAAATGGAAAAATAATCCTGATGAAAATTGCATGTAGCTATATGTTTGATGAGAGACCACATCACCCCAGATGCTTTTTGTCACAACTTTCTTTTTCAGCTGTCTGTCTTCCTGCGGGAAAGATTTTTTTCTTCTTCTCTCCTCTCTCTTTAGTCTGACTCAATTTTAACATAATTTTGTTTGATGAAATTCCGCACACTGTTTGGAGTTCAGACGCAGAGCTATCGGAAGACATTGGAAAGAGAATACAATCGCCTTTGTTTTGAAAGTAGTCACAAAATAGACACTGCCTTTTTTTGTTCTGTTTATACAATTGGAATGCACTGATTCTGTCAAAAGACACATCTGCTTCCCCGTCTCACCTTATGTGCCTGAGAAAAGCCTTCATCATAGATCCAGGCCTGGATATTACAGGATTTATGGTAATTGTAAAGGAAGCTGCCCTGTTGCAGCTCTCTCACCTACAGAAATTTACATAACTGTCCTTCAAAACTGAAAATCGTTTCTCAAGGTGTCCTGGGTATGTCTGTCAAATTTCAGGCTTATCACAGACCGCTTTGTTCATAAATCTTCCAGTTTCTCCTCAAATGAACTTCAAAACCCCTCCAGTCTTTCTTTTGCACACCGGTTCATAGGAAGGGTGCGCACGGACAGGCTAAGAACATGGTAACGATGTGGCGTTAAGTGGGATACCTGTACGTCACCCAAGGTCGGTCCTTGTCTACGGATTTTTCCACCGAAACGAAGAACAAAGCAGGAATGACTCTGGAGCCGAGTCGCGCGGGTAGATCACATCTCTCCGAACATTGTCTGTCCTCCCACGAGATCAGCATCTTCCCCCGCTCAGATCAGTCTCCCTCCCTGTCCTTCAGCTGCTAAACTGCCATTTCTCCCTTCCACTTCCAGGGAGCTGGAGTGGATGCCCAGCTAACGTTTGAAGGACTTCTTATTACTTTTTGTAATCTCCTGAAGGCACCGCTCTTTGATTAGTGCCCGCTTTCTCCCGTGGTCTGATTTCCTTCTGCCCGCTCGAGCGTTGCTGCGTTAAATTCGCTCGGGGCCCCTGCGTGGCCCCTGTACCCCGCCGGCCCCTCGTGCACACTCATAATGTCTTTTTAATGTGCTGCGCGGGCCTGCTTTGATCTGTGAACTTTAAATTAATACCATATTTCATCGTGTTATTTCACTGTTTGTGTGTAAATGCTCTTGAGGTGTTCAAATGTATATTATTCTGTAGTGTTATATTATTCTAATAGCGTTATACTGCAGTTGTTAATTGTCCGAGCACTGCACTGCTATGAGCTTGTTCCTGTGAAAACCATTGGCGCAATAGAGTGGTGCGTGCACACGTTTGGTAGGACACTGTACTGTGTTATTAAAAGGATGTGATAACAAGTACAATTTCATTAAGTGGATTTGTATTGCCATCAGGGTGGGCTGACAGCTGTGTGTTTCTGTTCTCTCCGCTGACTGTGTGGCAGTAGTCTTACACTCAGACTGCCCTTGTCTATGTTAGTCATGTTACTCCAGGTTAGGGTCTCTGTCTGACCTGAACTAAGCAGCTCCACTCACTTAAATAACTGTTGAGGTTCTTCCAGTTCATCCCAAACATGGAGAGATCAGTCTGTTGTAACACTTTTTTATTAACTGAGCGGTACAACAGGATGTAAGAGCTTAAATACAGGTCTGTTCACACAGCACTAGACCCAAATGCTCTTATCTTCATAATTGTGAAAGGACATTCACATCATTGTGGCCTAGCTCTTACTTTCTAGTTGAACAAAGAAGTTCTAGTGCTAAATATTTATTTTTATATTTTGAAATATGATTTCAGTTTTGATGTATGCTTTCTCTTGTATTGCAGTCTATTGTCTCAGACAGGTTTCCTGTACGATGAAAGATATTTCTGATATTTAGAGAAGGTCTTGATACAGTGACCTGTCACATTTCCAGCTGTAGGGACATGTTGGAGTTTGTTGTGAAAGGCTAGAAAATACTTCAAACTTCGAACTCCACAGCAGCGTGTACAGTGGTGTTATGCCGCCAGAGGTTATATGTGTGTACATTACCCGATTATTCCTCAGAACATTTAACATTTAATCTTATTTTCCAGTATTTCCTATGGAGCATACAACCGGCTATGACTGTACTCAAAGAAAGAAGCACAAGCGTGGTATATAAACGGATACTAAGGCTTATAATTATGAATAAATGCAATACATTTAGTCCGCATGTAAGTATAGCCTCTGGAAACATGGCATTGTGATACAAACTGTTTTTGAGCTTCTTTGTGTATTTTCTTGCTTTAGATCACTCAACCCTGTATGCGTATGCTTGCCACTCTAAAGCCTGCAAGTCTTCAGACATTTCTGTAAATATCTAAAATACACTTCATCACACCCACATAATGTTTGAGCCAAAAACCTACTCTAAAATGAAATATAGAAGAAAAAAAAAAAACAAGAAAGTGTTCACTGAACAGCGTAGCCCTTATATGCTGCAACAAAGTCAATTCCTGTGCTTTTTTCTTAGCTTTGGGAATAGAACTAACACGTTTATTTGTGAAGTCCGTGGACGTTGATTTGCAAAAATTGGGGTGGTGGGGGTGGGGGTGTACTGCATAACGCAGGGTGATGAGGGGATGAAAGTAGGATTGATGCATTTCCTGTTGAACTTCTTTGACTTTGTTTGACTGAGGAGTATTCTCTGAGGTGGGTAAATGTCATAAGCTGTTGAAAAACTTACCAATAGGCGCTGTCATGTGTGCTGTGTCTGGCTTGGATAGATTACGCTGTGTTTGGGGGCTCCTCACAACTCTAAGGTGTATGGCTTGCGCAGAAGCACACCTGCTTCTTTGTACAGCAAAACACCTGCTTCTTCACGCAGCCTCTGTTAGGCTCCTTAATCACACAGCGGTGTGCTGCAACCCCCTTTCATAGCACACTGAAGTGTCAATAGTCACGTACAGTAAGTGCCTGTCACTGTACAGGTGCCATTTCTTATTTATTATACCAGCATAGTGTAATAAAACCAATGCTCAATGGAAACGAAGGCATTTCGCCTGTAGAATGCTACTTCAAGATAACTAGATTGGGTGAGACAATTATGGAGGTTATAGCTGCGACCAGCCGGAGGTCGTCATCCTCTGTCAGCTCGACGGTGAAGTAACGACACCGCGGTCCGCGGAGTGGGGGGGGGGAGGGGGCGTAACCGTGGTGACAGGCCCTCAGCCGCAGTGACAGAGGCGGGTCGACCGCATCGCCCGCTCGCCGAACGTGGAAGGCAAGCTGATTTCCCGCGGTCCGAGAGGCTTGCGTCTTCCGATAACCTCTCTCTTTCTCTTCCGCCCTCCGTACGGCTCTGCTTTTCTTCTCTCCGCCGGGTCAATGTACCGGCGGAGGAAGATTGAATCTGCTGGCCCCGGGCTACAGCAGGAAGACATGTTAGCGGAGCTGTACATTGGCTGTCCCTTTTTCACAGCGGGTCGCTGCTTGGGTTTAGATAGACTAGATAAACAGCGTATGCTGTGAGGGCAGTACTATCATGGCTCTGACTGCTTTGCATAATTGCTGCTTGTGTTGTCTGTATGTCAGGCGGTCGGGGAGGAAGTATGATTAAAATACATTGCCGGCAAACTATAAACAGCAGGCTGTCATCAGAATTTGCACATGCTGCATTTTATCCAGTTGGATTAAAGATTTAATTAATATATTTGAAATCAAACACCATGCTAGTGAAGATATTCGCGAGATTGGATTTGAATACTTTGAATTGTATTAAAAGTATTATTTCAGACAAGCTGTCCTCCCCAGCATTTTCGGAAGTCCATGGCAACCTTTCTTTTTACATGGAATTATATTGCAGATCAGCATGTTAATTAGTCAGATTCAGAATGAATGGCACCCATGAAGCCTGTCTGAAATAAACACAGGGAATGAGATGGAGACTAAAACCAAGCTTTTTATCTATGCTGTACTGCATTTGTACCAGTTATTTGGTCTATAGGAGCTATAGGATATGCCATCTCATTAGCACTGGTGGCATGTATCCATTGTTGATATGACTTATATATGATATATTTAATAAAACCAAATACATAAACATTTAAGGTTCAAGGCAATAGGAATGACATTAAACAAAGTATTGCTATTAGTAAAAGACTGGTGCATCACTGTAAAGGGCCCTGAATTGTGATGTGTATTTGAGTGGGTTTGTCGTCTGTAACCCTCTTCATGCACTCTGGAAGGCCTCTTTAATCCAGAGTGCTAGGAGCATAGTGAATCTGAATGCTGAAAAGTTTGTTCGCTTTGAGGGGAAAATAGATCACAGCATTTGTATTGCAGAACATGAATCAAAACATAAAACAGGATCAAATGTATACAAAGCAGGTGTAAAACCTGCGGGTAGTGTTCTGAATCCTCTGATTCCCACAAAGGAAGCGCTTACAACCAAATTAAAAAGCACGCTCGCACCCAGTGGAGAGGATTTGTTGAGCCTTGGGGTAAAGAAGTGATGTTGTTAATACTAAGCTTTTCGCAGCATCGTGCAAAACAACAACCAAAGCAAAAAAAAGTCTGCTGTACAGGTTCCACAGTCCCATTATGATTCCATCAGAACTTATATACTGTTAAATAATTGATTATCACTCTTGGCTCTGTATAAGTTCCTCTTCAGCTCAAGTGCGGTGTTTTGTCATCAGAAAGGCAGGCTTCTCCGCTGCTGCTTTTAGGCCTTTTCCCACTCCGAATCCGCTTCATCACCAGGCAGATACTATACACCCTGACTGTGGACTCTTCTGTGTGAAATGTCCCTGAAAGACTGCGTTTAGAAGGCTGTCTTTGTGCCACAGCAGAGGCACGCTGATGCATGCGGCCCTCTGCCTGATTCATACCTGCTGCTTTATCTCATCTGGAGCGCTGTTCAGAAATGCACGCTGTGTCTGGTCTTTCCATGGAGCGCAGACTGATGGAGTGGGCGGAACCCCACTAATGGAAACCCATCGCATTCCTGGGTTTTCAAAATGAAACGGCAACCTACAAAGTGACTGAAAACTGATAACAATTACTGTACCAAGTCACAGTTCCTTAGGAGAGGGGAGCTGAAGGAAGAGAAATTAGGAATTATTGGATTTCATTACATAAGACCGGGTTTATTTTTAAATGTATTAGTGGCTGATCTGTGAGACATCCTAACACAAAGGACACCAGCTGTTTTCATATAAAATGCAGACATGGAGATTAAAAGGTTTTTAAGGCACTGATTATATAAATGCGCATTGTACAGTAGAACCAATGAATAGAAGTACAAGCACAGAACAAACCAAACTGAAGATCAGTTAACTTAAAATTTAGTTCACTTTAATTTCATTAATTTCATTTTTCTGTGCTCATTTTACAGCACAATGTATTCATACTTTAACATATTTATTGTGTACTGTATGTGACTAATTTCATTTTAGGTATTCTGTGAAAATATAATGTGTTTTTCACAAACACATATACAAATAGTTTTTGTATATGCTCACTCAAAGTAGGAAAGGGGGGGATGTGCTTGTTTTAGTACATGCTGATTGAGAACGCCCATTATCCTTTTCTGTGTACAATTCACAATTAAGTACAAACCCAATCTTGTGCCTACTGTGTGGAAATGTCTGTATATCTGTGCATAAAGTGCATGCAGCCCTGTTCTACTGAAGTGGGGAGAAGAGAATAGGAACCTTGTGAGGGCAGGTCATTGTTTCTGGACAGGCTGGACAGGAATGCCACATTGTGGCTGGACAGGAATGGCTTGCGCGCTCTCATTGTCCATGGGAACTCTGCTCGTGTGAAAAGGGCTTTGTGTAGAACACTTTTTCATAGGCTTTGACTTGCATGTGCGTGTGCCAGTCACCCGCCCTGTGACAGTGATTCATAGCTCATGACCTACCAGTGCACCCACAACACATATGGTACAATAACCGCAAGAGTCTTTATTAGGTTATGATGCCCTTTTAGGTGTATAATATTTGTATAAGCTGGCCGTGCTGTGTGTAAATGGCAGGCATTTGTATAGCGCCTTTATCCAAAGCGCTGTACAATGGATGCTTCTCATTGACCCATTCATACACACACTCACACACCGACGGCGATTGGCCGCCATGCAAGGTGCCGACCAGCTCGTCAGGAGCATTTGTGGGTTAGGTGTCTTGCTCAGGGACACTTCGACACAGCCCGGGCAGGGGATCGAACCGGCAACCCTCCGACTGCCAGATGACTGTTCTTACTGCCGGAGCCATGTCGTGTGTACTACAGGTACGTTAAAAGTTAAATGAAGCTACACTAAAAGTGTGGAACAGTGGGCTGTGGTTTCTGGAACCATAGTTGTTCAGTGTGGGTTTGCCAGTTAGCATCATGCACATTAGTGTCAGTTTGTTATATTAAATATTATGTATATGGTATATATAGATATTAAACCCTGGTAGGGTAGTGTTGTGGGCCACTGTTACTTGGTGTTTTACCTTAATATAAAATATGTATATTGGATATATGTTGTCAAAGAGGAATGTAAGAAGATTGAACAAGCTTTTGAATGCTAGCCCACTTTTTCAGCCATTCTGAGTATATTTTACCTATAATTGTGCCCACCCCAAAGTGAAAGGTTATTTCAAACTTGACTTGGAGGCAACAGTTTGATGATGTGGCATAACAAAATGAGACAAGAGACTGTAAAACATAATCAATGTCTTACAAAATGCCTTCATGATCTCTTGAGCTCCACACAAAGTCCTGTTGGTGTTCGTACACGTAGCAGAGAGCTTTCTACCTGTCTGAATAAAGCCAGGTCTATGAAAGGAGGAGTACCTGCTCCCTTTTTAAAAAGTAAATGTAGCTGTGCTGCATTGCAGTCTAAATAACTCACCATATGGACGCCTGGTGCCTTGAAAGAGGCAGTTGCTATAGCCTAGTCTTTAAATATTTCCATTTAATTAAAAGTTCACTTTATTTTTTTACTTTCCTGGGGTTAACAAATCAGAACGAACAGGGAATAGTGTTTTAACTTGATAGTGTTTAAATTGATAGTGTTTTAACTCCAGCCGCAGTGGAGTTGAGCTAGTGTTGAAGCAGGTGCTCATAGATCACGGCGGTGTGAGTCTGCGTACCCCGTTTTTTTTTTTACCCCACCCCGAGGATGGAGGGTAACTCCGGGCCCTCCGCTGAGATGGGCATCGATGGCGTGCTGCGTACGGTGCGTCTGGCGCGGGCGGGGTTGTGTTCGCGCTCACAGCTTGCACCTGATTTCCTCCTTGGCAGCGCCTTCGCCGTTCCCAGCGGGGGCCCCCCGCCGCTGCTCGATTGATGGTTACTGTCAAACTTTCGAACCCGCGGCTCTCTCCGGGGGCCTGCTTCCACGCCGCACGCGCACTTCAAACGCCGCTGATTACAATATTCAAAGAAGGGCCGCGCATGAGATAATCACCAGCAATTCAAAAACAGGAACTCAATCATCCTTTTTTCAAAGATCCTTTCAGCCCCAGCTACCCTGCTGGCTGACAGCAAGTTTGCTGTCTAATTGAGCCATTTCAGTCTGATAGCATGAAAATGGAATTAATTTAGCCGAGGACAGGAATTGCCTTTTTCACCAGGGCAGGCGTGGAAATCAGTGCTCTGGTACATTTAATTTGCTATCCCAATTATGCATTTATCATAATAAATAATTTAAAGGCTTAAATTTTTACCTAATCTCCATTAATTAATACGTCAAGGGCGTCCAACTGCTGACACGTAATGGATGCTGTTCAGCGCTCTCCTCCGTTTAGCTTCCAGATAAAGACAGGCATTCAGAAAAATCCAAAAAGAAAAAGATCAATTGAGAACTGTCAGTCAGTGTGACAGATAGGATGCCTCACACCGGAATCTGTAGAGTGCACTGAGTGGTACAAGTTGTGTGTTTAATGGAGACCATAATAAAATGGACATTTATTATTAACAGGCATATTACTCTCTCTTACCGAAGGTGACTTATAACAGGACGAAGAGGGCTGTAAAGCTGCTTTAATAAACTGTTTTAAAGAAAGCTTTATTTGCGTTTTTTATTAACGCATTAGCAAGCACATTTACCATAGCAAAACAAAGTGCGTCGACTGAATTTAATGACGCTGCGTTCAGCTTAGCATTTTCATCTTAATGCTGTGTAATTCAGAGCCATATGGCATATTGTGATGCATATTGTGTGTATGATCTCAATTTCGCGAGGTTAAATGGGAATATGCGGGAAACGCAGGCCCCAAACGGTGGACTTGGTGCAGATGGAGGATTCCTGCAGGCACAGCCACACGCCCTTCTTGTTGAGGAGAAGCCGACCTGAAACCGGTAGTTTACGGCTGTTCAGACTAAGCAAGGCAGAATGGTTACAAATCTCGCTGTAAACCTGGCTGTATGCATCATTTATTTTAGTTAAGAAAACCTTCTCTTGTGACTGGATTAAGGCCTTGCACACAACTGTGTCACAGCTCAGTGAGAACGGCAGAATCTAGGCATCTGAAGGTGTGGAAATCTGGGTTGAGAGAAGTTTTGACATAAATGGACTAGGTTAGGCCCAATATAGCTCAGGTTAACCCGGATATAGCCTGGCTACATCCTAGTTTAGTTCTAGAAAGCTTTTCAACCAAATGGGTTTTCATCTGAACGTCGAGACGGCTGTTCAACTTTTCATCAACTCTCCACAAAAATGTTCACAGGGAGGTTTGTATTGCCTATGGACTGATTCCATGTGTGTGTATGTGCACATCCGTGCCTGCTTATGTGGACGTGGGTATGTGTATATGTGTGTGTGCATCAGTGATTGTGTGTTTATGTCAGTGCATTGTGTGTGTGCATTTGTTTGTGTGTGTGCGTGATTACGTGTGTGTCATTTTATGTGTGAGTATGTGTGTGTGTGTATGCACACATGCACGTTTGTGCATATGTGTGTGTATTTGTTGGTGTGCGTACGTCTGTGTACGTGTGTGTGTGTACGCGCGTGCTTGTGCGTGCGTGCGTGTGTGTGTATGTGTGTGTATTTGTTGGTGTGCGTACGTCTGTGTGTACGTGCGTGTGTGTACGCACGTGCTTGTGCGTGTGTGAATACAGCTTCCGAAGCCCAGTTCTGTCAGGCCTGTCGTTCACGTTCCACTGCTTGCACATTATAGGCTAATGAAGGCAGAGGCCTGTAAGTCAACCTGACAAATTTAATTAAGCGCTTTTGCTTGTTCAAACAAGTCACTGCATGTGCAGCACGGCTCGCCTTAAAAGCCTCTTTTATCTTCACTTTGAGAAGCAGAAACTGAGGCTCCATATTCCTCGGGTGTCCAGGCAGCGACTGCGACACAGAAGGAAGTCCTCTCTTGGATTCAAATGTTTGAATTTGAGTGAAATGGTAATTTCTCGGGTGAAGTGTTTTGTTTTTTGCAGATTCAGAGCAGATTTAATTGAAGAAGTGGAAGTCTGTCTGTTGCCTGACATTTTCACAGGTCGACTCTGAAGGTCTAGCAGTCGTTTTAGGAGCAGCCGGGCTCTAATGCATCTGACCTGCCGACATCTAAAATGATGTAATTAAATTAAAAACACAAACCCTCGGCTCCTGTCATGTGCATTGATGAACTGCTGCATATTGATGGGCCTCAGATTTTATCATTTGTAAAAGGGCAGAATATGTTCCTAATAAGCAAATCCTATTTAACATGAATGTCTGCGTACTTCTTAGCCAGACATGGAACATTTAATTATTTTATTATTAAAACCTGTTTTGCTGTTTTTCAAATTATCCCTTGTAACTGTCCCTTGTAATATTGTCCTTGAAATTTGTGTTGTATTGAAATATTCATACACTCCTGTTTAACTGAGGAAATGTGTCTGCGGATTGTTGGTGTCTAATGAGGTTGGCTGGCTTTTTTGTCTCAGAGACAGCTGTCGTTTGTGCTCATTTTTTTAAGGGGTTGACAGGGCTGTAGTTGAACAATAGACCCCCATCGCAGCGAGATCTGTGATTACTTAGAACAAAACAGCGTGTGTGCTGGGAAGCTAATGAATCTAAATCTAAATGAGATGTGGTGAATTACGGATCAAATTCTGTGCTAGCACTTTGCCATCTTTGCAGTAGAAACTACTTCTGCAGTGAGGGGAATGACCTCTAAATATAGCCCTGAAATTACTGCGTTGCTACAGTGATCCATCGATGGTGCAGCAGTGGTCCAGGATTGTGCTGACCTAGATGAGAACTGTATTGAATTGGGTTACTTAATAATCACAGCCTCAGTGAACCAGTGCTTTTAATGTTCTGTTTGCGGGCGTGCAGTGGGTAGGCGTGTGGGCTTTTAAACTGCTGGGAAGGCTGGGTCGTGTAAGGAAGGTGTCTTGGGTATCGGCGCATGCTGAGGCACTGTGTGTTGTGAGGGATATCAGGGTTTCGTTTGTGGATCGGTGACTATAGGATGCACGTTTCTGTATGACTGAAGAAAGTAGGTTACACAATAATGCCTAATGACCAGAAATGGACCAGTGGCATTATGGAAATAGATCACAGATCGGTTGCAGTTTGGGCACAAGGGGGGATACTCATTAAAGTTGGCCTAGATATTCAGTTACACACACACACGTACACACATAATGTACACGTGCACACACATGCATACACACTTTTGCATACACATGCACTTGCACGCACACACACAAGCCCATACACTCGCAAATACACACATTTACAGACATCCTCCCAGATACACACGCACACGCATGAACACACACTCACACGTGCTCACCTCACACACACACTGTTGCTCACACTCACCCCCCTGTATAAAGACGCACACTCACATGAATGTGAATGCAAAACATGAATTACATGTCTTCTTACTTAGGACTGTGCTATGAAAATTGTGTGTATGCACATTTAAATTGCATCTGTGATAACCGGGATTATGTATGTACGTGTACACGTGTGTGCTTGTTTGCGTGTTCATGTGTGTTTGACTGTTTTTGAGAGTGAATAAGGGAAATGCAAATGTGACGGTGGTTTCGAGCTCTGTTTCAGCGTCTGACGTCTCCCACCCGCTCACATGCTGGGGTCATGACACCCACCCCCATGCCTTCTGCTCCTGCCTAGCCCATTGTTCCTTCACCCATTGTCCCAGTGCTGCAAGCCCACCCTCAACGCTGCCAAAGCTGCCTCCTCCGTCTTTATTTCTGCTCTCTGGAAACTGACGCTGCACAAGCCACTGTGTACGCAGTCTTTTCAAAAGGAACAGGAACCCTCACACAATCTGGATCGCATCGTGTGAAGAAGAGCTGTGCTTTTGAATGCGACACACACACATTGTTAGTATGAAGGTTGTTGCACAGCGTATGGATTTAATATAGATGTGGAACCAGGGCTGGGGTCCATGCAGCGTGGTGAGGCCCTGTTGTATAACCAGGTTTTCCTGCAGACGCTAGCACAGTAACCAGTGTTGTCCCTTCTCTGTCTCCTTAGCACTGAATCCATCCTCTTCTACTTAAATAGCTGGCAATGTGCAGCACATGTTGTTCTTCTGCTAGAACATATACAGATAGTAGTTACAGTATTGTATGCGGTGCGGTATCATAGTTCAATTTAGTTCGCAATATACAACAATGACATCAATACAAAATCGCAAAAAGGCTTAATTGAACGTAATGTAATCCTGGAACAGCACCCTATGGATTTATATTATTGGGTTGGCAGTCCTTTGTAGGACTCCATTTTGTTTCTGTGGAAGGAGCTGTCCTGTACACCCAGCAGGTGGTCTTAAATCCATGTGCGATTGGAATAAGGGAACAAGTACTCGCATTGTCCTTCCAAATGGACCGTGAAACATTTAAAACCTGTGCGCTGCAATATACAGCAATGTTCAGTACCTGGTAGTGGTTCTCACCTTGCCGCAGCTTACTTGCATACGTTGGGTCTTGAATGCGGCGCTGGCTGACGTGTTCTCAGGTGGCCCGACCTCTACCCACCGCCTCTCAAGGTTACTCCACAGCTGATGAGTTGATCAGTTCCACACGCCCTTGTGTCTTTCGAGAGTCTTCTCCTGACACCTCCTCCTGCACCGCCTCTCTCTCGTCCGACCCGTTTTCTCATGGTGTGCCCCTTTATGACCTCATTCTGTGGCAATTTTCTCATCTTGCACCCCGTTATCTCACCCCGTACCCCTCTCTCTTATCCCCTACCCCTTTCTCCTCCCTGCTCTTGTTAGCTATACTTGTAACTGCTTCATTGTCTACCTGCAAGGTTTGTCACAAAGTGCTGTTTTCTGGTTTGAGAATATAAATACAATGATCTCATATAATGAAAAAACCTGCAAAAAAGGATCTAGTGCACAGGGATGTTTTTTGCATTGTGTGAATTGCATTATCTTTGAGACATAAAGCACAGTGTTGATTGAAAAATTCAGTACTGAGATTTCTTCAATTCTGCAGAGCCCTATATCCATGATGCAAAATACTAGTGTGAGAATGCCCACCGGACACCTGGGAAACACTCCCTGGACACATGGTGCTGTGCACATGATCAGTCTTATGGAAATTTCCGCCACTTGACAAGAGCAGAACTAACTCGCTGTTATATCACACGCAGTCACATATTCACTTCATTTGAAGTCTCGCTCACTCACTGGGGCTGCAGTTCTGCACAGAACTCCCTCAGTACCCCAGGGGTAAGCAGCAGCAAATGGGTGTTGATACGTGGGCTAAGACTGCATTTTGATACGTGGCGGAGGGTGTCTGCTTTCATTGATATTCCAGCTCCACCGTCTGCCTGAATCCTCCTCACACCGTGTTCTCCGGTGGCCAATTGTGCAATTGGAAGATGGCGAGGAGTCCGAATAACCTAATGAGCGTTTAGGAATTATTAACAGTCACAGCTACGCGCGTATCCCACCTGGCCCCTCCGAGAGGGGGGAGGGGGTCGGGGGGGAGCACGTCACGCAAAAGCCCTCAGCTGCAGAGCCTCAGAGAACACGCTACTGGAGGACGTCCGTTGGTTAGGAATACAACCTGCTCACACAGTACCGGGATTTCATGTTATTAATGACATGCGTGTATGAACATTTTGAGGCTGAGTGTTACATAAGCGGTCTCTCAGTGAGTCGGTGTTCAGAGGGGACAGCTTGCTCTGTATCTGGCGTGGCGTGTGTGTCTGATGGCGGCTCTGAAGATTGCTGTAAATGTGTAGTGCGAACATCTCTAAAGGGACTCCTGCAATGAAATATGCAGTCACTTCCAAGATCACAGTGTGCTTACACTGGTACGGAGTAGGGGGAAGCGGGAGTAGAGAGGAGTATGAACAGTGAGGTTATACATGACCTGGTTTAGAGCAGGTCACTGGTAAGGCTTTCATTTCCAGGAAATAGTCTGTGGCTTCCACAGGTGATCTTCAAGGAATAGGAAAATAGCAGGGACATAAAAAGGCAATAATTGGTTAGCGGATACAGACATTCAGATATTCTCTTTTGAGACGGTATGTGCAAAATTCGGACTCACTGAAATTCTCCCACTTGCTTTTCCAGTCTTTTTAAAGAGACATGTTACAGGGTAGACCTCCATAATGTCCTTACCATGAATTCACTGCACACTGCGATCCATGCTGCCTCCTTCAATGGGAATTTATTTAATTCTAATGTTAATATACAGTATTAATTACCAACCAACTATCTTCAACCAGATGTAAACCAACTAAAAACATTACCTCAGAAACTCATAAACTGGCTTCAATGTAATTAATATAATGGAGACGATAATTTTCTCATCCAGTCAGACATGTTATGTTCTATTAGTCATATAAGACAAGACTTTTAGTTTAGTTTAGTTTAGTTAAGCTGTTACATACAGGACAGTACTGTACACAGGGCTGGTGAGTGGGTCACACTATAAGGACGCTCCCTGCAGGACCCCACAGCTAATGCATCAGGCGGTCAGGCTTCGGCTTTGCCCGTTACCGGACTGTATGGGAACGTGTAGTGGCAGGGCACGATCGGCCTTGTTCTGCCAGGGACACGGTTGGTTTAAAATCTGTTGCTGGGGAAAGGTGCGACTGTATTTCCTGACCTAAAAATGTGCGCCCAGTGGACAGGATGTGTACCTGCATATGCACAGCTCCTGCTAAACAGTGTGCCAGGCACTCACAGGCTCTTTAGCCACCGCTCGCTTACTTAAGCTAAAGCGTTAGCCCTTCTGCGGTGAAGCCGTAGCATTCCTGTAAAGTGTTAACTCGACAGTAGTAAAGCAATAGCGCTCTCATAGTAAAGTGTTAGCACCGCAAAGCAAAAAACCCTAGCATTCCAGTAGAAAACTGTTAGCAGTCCAGTAGAAAACTGTTAGCAGTCCTGTTGCAAGGTGTTAGCATTCCAGGAGTGAAGTGTATAATTAGTACTCCTGTAATTACAGCGTAAGGTCTCTCGTAGTCGTGTTAGCACACTTGTAGTGAAATGTTAGCACTCCTGTAGTAAAGTGTTAGCTCTCGTGTTGTGAGCAATGGGCACACCAGACCAGTGTTCATCCTTCAGCAGCCTGGTTCCTTTCACTGTTATGTCCTCTCTCCAGAGGACCAGGAACAAATAGCAATCCAAATTTGGGAGGAAAAAGCCTGGAAAAATATGGAAAAAGATGTATTGTTCCCGCTACTTTGGGAATTGAATGAGCGCAGCTCACTACAAGCAGGTTACGTCTCTCTGCTGTACCTTCCATGACCTCACCAGTCCTAAGGGAGCAGCTGGTCCTGCTAGATGTGGGCCTGGTGAACATTTCTGTGAAAAAGTTTCTGATTCTAACTTCCGCATCTCACGTGGCGGTGGTGAATAAACTGATGACACGTACTTTCTGGCACGGGTGAGCTGTCAAACGTGAAGAATGGTGCTGGAAGCACACGTTTTTTGGGATCATTTGTTCTCTGTTCAAATTGTCATGCATTTGGCTGGCAGCCAGACGTTGCTTAGGAGCCTTTAACTAAGGAGACGGGCATATATAATCGGCACTCCCGCTAGTACCACGGCAGGGACGGACAGTTTGGGAGTCTGCATCAGCCTGATTAACTGCAAAGCAAAATGACAAATGGTTGGAAATGTAATTGTTCTGACAAACCTGCCAAAATGCATGGGTGTGAAAAATGTTTTAATCTTTGTTCTCATCGTTGACGCGTCCCTTGCTGTGCGTCCTGTCTGCTGTTACAAACGGCAGCTTCATTGCGTCTGTAGGACAGGCCTGATTACCATTCGACTTCACCTGGAGCGGAGGCAGTTTGCATTTTCCGTCGCTAGTAAGCATCATGTCTGACAGAGAATTGCCCCTTTTTCCAATAACCCGAAGCGCATTATTTACTGTGTACTTTAAGTCTTATTGGATTTATTTAAACATACACTGCTACACGGTCGAATCTTCTGTGTTAAATCAACCGTGATAGATTAGGCGTTAGCGATCCCGCTCGGACTCTGAAACGAACGCTGAAGATGTTGCTGTGTGTGAGAATGAAATTCATTGAGCTTGTTCTTCGTGTGACCCTATTCTATGCCCCGGCTTCGAGCTGTTTATTTGCCTCTACCCAATGAGACAGTGACAGCTACTCTGTCCTTTGGTTATTGTTGAACTGCATGCTGGGTATTCTCACATTTTATACTTTGTGGGCATGGGGGAGGAGGGATAGCCAAAGATCAAGACCAAGCATTTGCATTTGTATTTAATTTAAATAAAGTGTTGTTTTAAAAAAATTTACAGGTTATAGTCACTGGGCTTTATTCATCCTGAGCATGTCTAATGTGTTTTCTTTGACTGATGTTCTCATTGTAATGTTGCACTGGATAAGAGCGTCAGCTAAATGGCTAAAATGTAAAACGTAAATGTGAATGCAAATGATGCTTTTCCCATTTACATCAAAAGGACGTAAAATGCTTTTCCTCAAAGTCCTTAAATGTTGCTGAGGTCACGAGTGTGTAAGCTGTTTTGATGACACCAGGCCCCCCTCCAGGGGGCCCTGACAGGGATTCAATCAGAACAGGAGCCTTTGAAATCGGCAGTTACTGTAACATTAGATTTCTGCATTAAAAGGGCTATCTATTATCTGTGGGACAGCACACCACTAAAGTGCACTGTATTATAATGCTACCCAGGAAATATGAACGTTTAGTTATGCTAAGATGGATATTTATATTACTCACACACATTATAATCTGCGCTTGGATGACAGGAAGTCGGTGCAGTGATCACTGGAACTCTTTAAGGAATGAATAGATAGAGCTCTTTCATGATCAGACAAGCTATGATTAACTGTGCGTGATGGCTCTTTCATAAGATCCTGCACTGGGTCTCTGATGACTTCACTGTGCTTTTATACATGGTTATTTTGTATTATTGTTATTATTATTATTATTATTATTATTCTTACTATTGTTTTTCTCATTATTATTATTATTATTATTAGTATTATTATTATTATTAGTCATAAAAAGAATATAACAATAACAATAGTCATAACAATAATAATACAGTATTAATATACGAGTGTTATTATTATTGTTATTATATTATTATTATGAAGTTATGAAGTGGAAGTCTCCATGCAAGGTTAAGGAAAGGCGGAGTAGGAGTTTGTATAAACTGCTGACCTGCTTGATCAGATTGTGCTGGGATAGGATGTCTCTTTGAGTGTTACGGTTCATGCATTGCTGCAGGATGACAGTGACACGGGGGTTTGAATCCGGTTCTGTAAGGAGATCTTGTCAGGAGTCTTGGGCTGTGTCTGCATCAGCACACTAGCGTACTATTGAGTATGCAATATAGTAAGCAAGTGCGTTGATTAAGTGATTTGGTCCCTTCGACATGTGTATTAACAAAAAGGACATATTCCACCTTTGTTCTCACGAGCGTGTTCTTATGCTTTCATAAATATGTATGCTTTATAATTAATATTATAGAGTCATTCATATAAGCACACTACGCCTCGGTCCCTTTACACAATTGTGTGAGATGTAATTTGACAGAACAGTAAGATTGAGTGCATTTAGCTGGGACTTTGGGACCACCTCAAGGGCATTATTAAGTGGAAGTGGGTGGGGTGCAGGGGGGTACTGTTCTTCAGGAGTAATATGATCTCCAGAAAGCACTAAGCGATTTGGTGGCAATCGATGCACAATCGAAATGGACTGGCCACATCCATCATGTGCTGCCAGGTAGCAAAAGCGCTAGCTCTGCCTAACCAAGAGTCATCAATTTCAGCGCGGCATCATGCTGTAGATAAAACAGGCAGACAATTGGGCCTGGACAAAGAGCAGGAATGAGTACAGCTGAGGTGCAGAGAAACGTCTGTCTGGACATTACATCAGCAAAGAGCGCCAGGCGACGTCTGGAAGAGAAATATCTCGGACTGTTCAGCGTGTACGAGACTCCCTCTCCCCCTCTGCTGGCACACATTACTGGTCCGTTCTGTTCATTTCGTGCCACTTCATTGTCAGGAATACGGATGAATGGCTAAAATATGGGTTTCAATAAGCCGTGGATGTGTGGCACGGCTAAGAGATGTTTAGCAGTGGTTATGATGAATGAGTCTCCCACTAGTATTTTGGTGCGTGTCTTTGGAGTTAAAATACTGAAAACGTAAAAGCGGCAATGCTGTGCATGAGTAGACCAAAGTGCGATTTAGACTTCATAAGTTTAATCCCTCAAAGCACAGTGGCTTTTGAGCGGGAACAGAAATCAATATTAATACGGCCTTTCTGATGAATTCATTAGCCTGTATACCCCTCTCTTTAAATGAAATGACTGTGATGAATGCTATGAAATGGCTCTGATGAATAAACTTTGCCTGCCAATTGTGAGCATCTGTTCAATGATTGGATGTAAATTTGAATAAAGTAATAAAGCCCCCATGAGAACTGGAATTTAATGTGAATAATGTGCTGGAGTGGAAAGGGAATTTGTAGGGCGAACAATCATGAATCATGAGTTGTGAAGTTTGTCCTTCCTGTTTGCACACAAAATGTTTTCTGGCCTGCATAATTCCTGAGCCCCCACCTCCCTCCAAGCTACTACGGAACGAGCCCAGTGCTCCTCTGCTGTTGGAGACTGGAATACAAGACTCAAATGTATCCAAATCGCTGATATGCTCTGTGACTCATAAGCTACAGGAGGCCCTGGAACACGGATCTCAGATGCATCTGAGTCACTGACTCTCTGTGACTCATTATAAATCGCACTGTTTGCTTACTGCATTAGGAGGCAACATTGGCAGATCTTCAGGCAGCCTGTAGCCTAGTGGTTAAGGTACATGACCGGAAGATTGGTGGTTCAAGCCCTGGTCTAGCCACGATAATATCCACACTGAGGCACAGAAGTATTTAGAAAAAATATTTTTGACGTAAATCCTATTTACATTTTTATTTGACACGTGCACCTAATACAAAAAAAAAAAGAAATCATGAATGTTTGGAACATTTTTATATAAGCTACACAAGAAGCCACACAACACAATAACAAGAAACATAAAGAGGCAGAAAAGAAGAAGCAAAAAAGTGTGATGGAAGGGTTCCTCTTGCCTGTGCTACTTTGGAAGCTGAATATCTCAAACTGTGTTCACATTGTCATCAGCTGACCTAGTATGATGCATTAGCCTATTTCCTGAGGGTAGTCTACTCCGGAGTGGTTACAATGGTCTGCCAAGTTCAAACAACCTCTTGGTTGGCTCAATTGCAACATTAGCACACACTTGTGTTGGCCTACTCTACTATTAGGCCATATTATTTCCAGCATTTAGTTGGCAAAGCTATATCCTGCTGTAGCATCTTAATCTTCCCTGACCACCATTTCCTAAAATCCTGTGGGATCCTAAGAGCCAAAATAAATCTTAACTAAAATTAATTATCGCTGAATTCAACCCACAAAAGGTTCATTCAGGACCAGCTGTTCACGTGTTACATCGATGTACTCGCTCCTGAGAGTGGTGTGCCATGGGATTGTGTAGCCGTATAGAGTGTGTGGTGGAAGGAAAAAGGTTGGGGAATGTTGTTCTGGATGAAGGAAGCTGAACAGTGGCCATGGAACCTTTCCAATAAAGCCTTTCTGATTCTGCTTACTTAAGCCTACTAAATGTGAATCAATTTGTGCATTTCTATTTTCCAAATGACTAAATTGTGTTTGTGCAGGTGATTTTGTGCAGTTTTTCCTGTTATTAAGTCCACCGTAGCCAATGCACTTTCTCTTTTAGAAAACAATTTGTTGCAATAGCAGAAGGCTGAGCTACAATAGAGTGAGTACACTAGCCATTCTCTTGACAGTGTTTCTCAAGAAGTGGTCCCTGGTTAAACTTTGGCTGATATCTCAATACTTCCTGACTGAACATGAAAAATATTTCCTTAGTACTAGTTTTTTACAAAATATGAAACGATTGTTAGAAATGTCTGTACTATTTACGCTGAAGTGTTTGCCTACAGTCGTGTCATCCGGCCATTTAATCCGACCATGGGTGGCACATTTTGCAGATCACTGCTTGTTCAATTAGTGGCTATACATGTTAATGTAGCACTGCAAAAACCTGCTTTAAAAAGATATAAAACTGTATTGTGTAACCATTTCAATAAAATAGTCAATATACAATGGGTGCCTCACAGATTTTAGAAATATTTTAGATTTCCCAATGGCCCTTTTTCCAAGGCATTCAGTTTCCCCTGCATGAACACACACACACACACTTGCTTGCACACACACAGTAGTACATATAGGGAGATTTCAGCGCCAAAGGACCAGCAATCCCATTGCACACTGCTCGGTTTCTGTTTACAAACAAAGCCCAGCGGCCTTTTTTACAAAAAATTACAAAAGTAAGCAATTTTGAAACATGAAGGAAATTATTAATTTTCCATTATGTGAATTTTGAGTTCATGTTTCATTGTTTTATTATTTATTTTGGTGTTCTTTGCATGGTGTTATTAGCCGGTGAGCCACTAATTAGCCATTGTATTTAAAAAAGGTTTTGCACGAAGCACAGAGAGCAGAATTGTTCCACATTCAGTTTCAGACAGTGGAGAGACTGGCTTTTAGGCCCTTGTGAGAAATCGGGAGCGTGTGCCGGGTGCAGTGAGTGACTCTTCCGCTCCTTCATCACCTTCACCTCTTACACGGTATCTGCATCATCTGGCTGCCTCGTCTGCTTCCTCCTGTGTCACTTACAGTAATTGGGCCACTTCTTCACGTAGTCTGGTCCCGGAGAGAATTAAAGTATTTCTGGTTATCAGCAAATTGTGTCCAATTTGTTTGAATGGCGTGACTCCTTGCATTACGTGCAAAAACTGTAACGTGCAATTTGTACCAATTTGTTACCTGTCTAAATGTAAATCACTCCCCCAATTAGAGCCTTCGGCTGAGCTTGGCAGGACACTGCATCCTCATATGTGCCAGTCATGGGGGAGAAAGGCCTGCTGAACCAATCTTCTCCGGTCACTCTCCGGCCTGCACCCCCGCTGCCACGCCTTGGGGAGTGGAGAGCATTTGGGGTCTCCTTCACTGCGAGGGGCCGGAAACCGCAGAAAAAAGAATTACATTACAGATACTTAGCTGGCACTTTTATTCAAAGCGACTTACAGTTGTTTCGGCATAGCAGGGGCCAATCCCCCCTGGAGTAATGTGGGGTTAAGGGCCTTGCTCAAGGGCCCAACACAGCTGCACTGATGTTATTGTGGCTGCACTGGGGCTTGGACCACCAGCCTTCCAGGTCCCAGTCAAGCACCTTAACCAGTAGGCTACAGGCTGCCGAGAGAAGCTGCTTGAACATCCCGGAACAAGCCAAGCGCGCATCCTAATGCGGGTTGCTAATTTGCATACCATGGATATCCCCATTATGCGATAAGACTTTTTTTTTTTTTTTTTCGATAATGATAGCTACGGCGAATTTTCGGAGATCAATCTTAACCATCCAGTTTAATTCGCCATGGTCATCGGGCACGTCTCTGGCTGCCCTTGTCGCCTGAGTGCTCGAGTGAATTAGAAATTTAACCGTGTCAGGTTATTACGGCTACAGTCTGGGTGCTATTGACAGAATTCTGAACCGGCTGGGCTCCTGGCCTCCAACACAATTAAATCAGCCAGTGTCCTTGTTTCATTTGTTGGAGAGAAGAGCCCACCTGTAATTTGCATTGATACGGATTATGCTGAGTTAATTAAATATGTTTTTTTTTTTTCCTGCATTGCAGCTGCTTGGCTGGAAACGCAGCAGCAGAACTTTCAATGGCAGGGGAATCACTGCTTGCGCTAACATGTGCTGTCAGCCAGGATAAGAGCTTTTTATTTTACCATGCAGTATATGTCCGTGTGTGTGTGTGTGTGTGTGTGTATATGTTTGTTTTTGTACATTTGTACTATAGTTACATAAAATAATCATATTTGTGCAGAATCAAGAGTGGAATTTTATCCCAGATTACCTCCAGCACATCTGATGGATTAACTGTTATTTTCCACAGATAATAGGTCAACTTTGACTCAGGTTTTATGCTTATATGTGTTTTCTCTCCTGGGAGAATGCTGAGACCTTTCGATTTGCAAACGCATCAGGCCAATGTATGTGTAATAAGTCAGACATAATGTGCTCCTTTCTGAGATGTCTCTTTCACAGAAAGAGCAGAGATACCACCGTGTCTGCCAAAGCTAATCTTCACGAATTTTCTTTCTGGGAAGGCGATACCACGCACGCATTCTCAAGAGTGTATAATGGCATTAATACGAGCAAACAGACAACAAAACAACTTAATTCCACACCGCATCATTAAATCCTCTTTCAAACACAGGAATCCGAATGCCTCCAACTTATGGTTGTTTTCAACGTGTGCTTTTTATCCTCAGATCCTACAGGACAGTACCCGCCTTCCAAAAAACTTAATTTCACCCAATATCAGACTCAATTTTCCCCCTGTCCCCTCATGGGATGTATTTGTTTTGTGACTTTGTGCCTGAGCAGAGGTGTTGGGATTTAAATGGTGCTGAATGCCTTTCTTATATTCAAGGGCATTTGAACCCCCCGGGGGAGGGGCGGACCATCACCTCTCTCCCGATATCCGTTTTTGTGTGATTTCAGCAGAAGGAGCTGATTTAGTTTCCCCCTCTGAAGAGCTTTATCTCCACTATGGCCATTAGCAGGTAATCTGTAGCCGAGGAAGGCCCTGGTGGAGCGACGCGGGCACAGGAGCCAGGGGACGGAGAGAGAGCTGTGAATTAGAATGGTCCGAACGGGACAAATCGCAAAAGCCCATTTTCCAAAAGGTGAAAATACACCCTGAGAGAAAGATGCGGTACTTTATCAGACAATGGCTTCAGCCCTGAATGATGTATTTTGTACTCTGTGGCCTTTTTGTCCGCCCGAACCATTCAGTTCCTCACGCCCTTTATCTTCATGCTTACCAGGCAACCCCCACCTATTGTCCAGGAAAAAAACTGATAATGGCTGAATGGACAAAAGACAGAAAGTAGCATGTTAAAACCTTTAGAAGGACACATAGAACAGGGCTTTGTCAAAGAGCCAGACTTGGTGAATACTTTCAGTACAGTGTTTGGTGTTTAAGCTCTCGCAGAGTTTATAGGAGTTCTGTCATAATCAAATCTGTCCTGTCAGCGCTGATTTCACACAAAACATCTTACTGTGCACTGTTCTAGCTATTTGGATTTTCAACATGCAGTTTAGTCTTTTGTGTTTCACCCATACAAGACCGACACTCACACGCACACACACACTCACAGACACACATGCTCACACACACTCACATATGCAACACACACGTACACATACACGCACAATCACACACACACACGTGTATACATACACTCACAAACATACAAATGCATACATACACACATACACACACTTCCACACACACACTCACACTCGCATTCATACAGACACACACATACACACTCACTTCTGGGAATCCTGCAGTTGTTAGCAAAGAGAGTGGCTGACTGTTATATGATCCGCATGTTATATGTATTGTATTGTATTTTTCCTGTAAAGCCTCTGCATTGGCTCTGTGTTGATGACATCGCTGCTATGAACGATGTCAGAGCGAAGTGACAGAGGGAGGGAATAGCCACGTCAGGGCCATTACTGACAGGGCTAAGTGGATGCACACTGTGGATCCACACTGTCCCACTGGCCGTGAACCAAGTCATTAAACTAAGTTGTCAGTACAGAGCTTATTGATGAGGGGAAATTTGAACTAGCCATTCAACAGAATGGAAAACAAATTATTTCACATTTGTGGCCCAATTTCCAATTCAACACACAAGATAAAAAAAAAACGAAGAATAATCTGGAGGCTACTCAACTGCTTCATCACCCAGGAGTGTGGCCTGCCTATACTCTGGCACAAAGATACATAATACCGAGTATGTAATACAGAATGGAATTATACGTACAACTTTTATTTTAACTGCAGCAAATTTCAAGTAACCTACTGCCAAACTTGAATGTCAATCAACCATTTTGAAAACATTGCTAAACTGACACAAATTATGTGGCTTTAGCTTAACTCTTAATACAGTTCATGGGAAATCATACTGGATAAAACTTCACTCCAGTGTAAAAGTGACACTGCAGGTGTGGATTTCACACTGAGCAATTTCTGTGCTATGTTCATTTTTCTTCTCACCTGGCCCAGGAGAATGCCTGTTTCACACAGCTAAAGCCTCATTCACTGCATATAACATATTACATTACAGTGATAATCCTGGCCTCAGTTCTCAGGACAATCTGTCATCTGTGGACGTATTCCGTACTCAACCAGTAATGTCCAGACTCAAACCAGTGATATCCGTACTCAAACGAGTAATGTCCAGACTTAAACTAGTGATGTCCATACTCAAACCAGTAATGCCCATACTTTTTAAAAATGATTTATTTCAGATTTTTCCCGGTTCGGTTGCCAGTTGTACCCTATCCATACCAATCACCCATGTTGACTCAGGTGCATCGCATACATATGACCACGACCCCCCTCAGCCTTTGGTGATGTCCATACCTCCAGTCATGATTCTGAGCTCAAAGTAAGCGCTGAGCTTTATTGCTTATCATATGCATGGAAGGCCATTGTTATGTAGATTTTAGTGGTGCCTGTATCACTTAGTCCTTTAAAGTCTGATTAATTAAACTTTTCTATGAGAAACACTTTTATCATTTCAGCTTAATGAATATTGAATAACGTTTTCCACTGCATTACAATAGCTTATTCAAAGGCACTGATTTATCAACATTTGAAGAATATATTCTGGCCATAGCAGCTGTCCATGTTATGACTTTTTTTTTTGTACTGTATAGTTTAGATCCCCATTGATTGCAGAGATTGCAGGGTTGTGTAATCACTCTGCTTGTGCAAACCGGCTGCTACAGTGCACAGGAAGTGCATAAGTAGCGTTGGAGGAGGAAGTGGCTTATGCCGGGGCTTCTGGGAAACGGCATGGGGACCCCCTCCGTGCACACGGCAGCCCCAGCCTCACCGCTGGGGGGGCTGTGATGGATGGGCGGGTCCTCTCATTGGCTGACCCCTGAGTCGTTAGCGTGTCGTGCCTTTACGCTAAGCACAGGGGGGGGCGCACGAAAGCAGGACGCCCTAGAAAAACCAGGGGAGCAAGACTTCGCAAAATATTTGATCTGACCTGATCTTTCCATAGATGAGATAATGCCATAAGTACCGTACAATGTTAATGGTGTACTATGCAGGATTTATTTCCTTGCTTTGCTCTTGTGTTTATTTACAAAAAATGTATACAGCATCATGGCTAGCTGTTAGTAGCTTTGTAGCTCTATTGCAGACTACAGTGTGATAGCAATGAGCAAAGAAAACTGTGGTCTAATATGATTAGGAAAACATCTGCTTTAGTAGTCACTTTCCCCAAAAGCCATTTAGCTAACTAATTTCTACAGTCAAATCGGGCCTGTTCTTCCAGTACTTGTAAGACATTCAGTGTTTTGGTTCCTCTAAAGTTCAATTCTTCTGAATTCTTTCCTCCACACATTTTTCTGCTCGTGTGGTAACACTGATAAGAATTGTGACGCCAACCGTAGCGGCCTTCTGCCATGTTTTATCATTTAGCCTACAGTGTGTGAGTGTTATCTCCCTGGGGTTTGGACAAGTCTATATCCCATCATTGAAAGCTATTCAAACAGAGTAAATCTACTTTCTGTTGCATTTTGTGCCATTTTGTGGAAAACAAAGTGTTTTAAATGGCCTCTTGGGTCATGTGCACTGGCTCATTAAAAAGCTAAAATCATATTTAAGGTCTCTACTGAGCATTGATAGGGAGTGAACAAAGTGGGTTCAAACACACAAAGGAGATCCCCACTCTGCTGGGTCTTCTGTATTTCTGCTCACCCAGGGTCAATAAAGCATGTTTATGTCTACCTGTGATGTATCTACTGGTGCTGTAAAATAAATTCTGTAAAATTGAGCTGGCCTCAGCTTTCTTATCAACGGTGTTTCCCAAGTAACTTGTTAGAGGGCAAAACGGAATAATCACATGCATGCTGAAACAAATGTTAACAGTTAGCCTAATAGCGCTGTCATTTTGAGATTAAATATTCATATCAGTTTAATGTAATAATGAATCGAACAGCTGTTCTTCTCTGCCACTGCCTTATAAGTGGTTATAAGAGGAAGTGTTTTAATTAACAATGTCTAAAAAGAATCTGGGAGGGTAATGGGGTTGAACTGTATACATACTTTTGATTAGCATTTTAATGATCTCCACCTTTGTCATGTTAGCATGGCCTGAATGTGACTGTTCAACTGATGCTGTAATTACCTGACCACTGGTGTCAAAAGGTGATGGAAAGGCCTGCGTCTACTCGTGTTCCAATTCACAGTTTCGTTGGACAGTCATCTGATTAATATGCAGATCAAGTACTTGGTCTCAGATTCAAAACCATTTCCAGGCTTATTATTTTCTGAGATACGACTGTTGTTGTGGCTTTCTGTATTATTGGCTATACTCCATTATAAGCCACTCTAAATCAGGGATTGGTTTTGACACGCATTCCAATTACTAAATGAGCTGTGGATGCATCTATGTTTCATTTCTTTAAAAAGTTGAAACAAACAAAGCAGAAGTTAGTCGGGTGGCACAGTGATGCAGCGGGCACTGTCGCCTCACGGCTAGAAGATACCACGTTTGAATCCGGGCCGGATTTCTGTGTGGAGTTTGTAGTGTCCATGTGGGTTTACCTTCCTGTTTTCCCAGCTAATTGGATGCTCCAGCCAAACCCACACGCCTGATGGATGGATTCATGGATGGATGGCCTCACTATTGTAGCCTCAATATTATATGACCTCAGTAGTGTGCGGTCTCAATATTATGGAGTCTCACAGATGTATACAGTCTCAAAATGTGTGTTCACAGTGGAAACTTGTTATCGCAAAAGTTAACTTTTGGCATTTGTGTTAGGGAATTTCAAATGGATGTGGATATTGATTTTGTTCACTGCTAGCTTTTTTTGTTTCATAATAGATAATGTGAGATAAATTTGTCTTTAAATTGAGCATATCTGTTGGAAGCATCAGACCTCAAAGTAAGATAGTGCAACCTTTCACACAAATGAGATAGAATTAACTTGGAGTAAACATTCAGGGTCAGATTTACTTTAGGATTGTGACTGCTTTTTTTAATGCGCACTGGGATTTGCTAAACAGAATATGTCAAAATCCCCATTACTGTGTTATCTGCAGGGATAATGTAAATCTAAATTTCGATACATTGTTAAATCTCTGTGTGCATGTACACCTGCGGTGAAAGTGCTAAAACAAGAGTGGAGCATATGTAAATTAGGTCATTTAAGTCCTATTCTAATGAGTCTAATTTACTAAAGTGTGCCTTAATTGTGGCACTTTCTTTTTGCGTGTGTATTTTAAGAACTGCTGAAAGCAGGTGGTAAGTCTGATCGCTGATATAGCCTAGTTCACATTCTATAAAAGGCCCCTTAACAAGGAGTTCTCTCCAGAACATGGCAGCAGTCATCAGTCAGTTTGGCCTTCAGTCATTCTGCACTTTGCACATCCAGGCACAAGCCCTGGTGTAAAATCCAGCTATGACCAGCTTGAAAGTACCACATTGAGCAAAACATAGCTTGAGCTGGTCAATCTATGTTGGGTATGGAGCTGGCCTGAACTGGTCAACCAAGCTACCAGCTATTTCAAAACCTGGCTTGAGCTGTTTTTTTTTTTCAGCAGTCGTGTCTGTTCCTCCCACCCCCACCGCTTGCTCATGTTTGCAGGGATTGTGCCACATTTTGTTTTATCGGTGTTAATGTTTCCTCGTTTGGACCTCCGCCTGTAACATTCGCCTACAGTATGCAGTTTTATTTTCTTTACCGCCTAACATCATGCCATCTTTTCTTCACTTCATCTGCTGTTCATTTTGTTATGCCTAATTAATGGATTTTTCTTGTGATGTCACCTCAGATAACTCCCCTCTCTGGTGGTGTTGTAGGCCTGTGCTGTAATGTGGCGTAGTGACACTGCGCTTCTCTGTCCATTACCCCTATTCCCCTGTTTCTCTGCTTCTTGTGTCTGGTTGCTCCATATTCATTTATTGGTGCCTTGTAATCTGGAAAATGCCACATTTGTAGACCCATTTCATGGGGGTCTCCGACTGCGAAAATTGGTGGTAGGTATTTTTGTGGCTTTGAAATGATAATGTATGAGACTGCTGCCATTTTGGCACTCAAAAGATAATGCAGTAGACAGATAAAAGATGACAGTGCTCTGCTATGCTACATCCACCCCTCCACCAACACCCCATCCTCATTGCCCTCCACCTACTCCTTCACCCCCTACACCAACTCCTACGCCCACCCCTCCACCCCCTACTCACCACCCTACACCTAACCTACACCCCATCAACTATCCCCCCACCCACCTCTACCCCTCTCAACTCTAACCCCTCTCCACCTCATCTCCACCCTTTCCACCCCCCTTCACCCACCCCTGCACCCCCATCGACTCCCCCAGCACCCACCCCTCCACCCCCATCGACTCCCCACTCCACCTCCTGCGCTTGTCTGTCTTCATTTCCATGCCTCAGGATGAGGAAAAGGCAGAAAGTGACGTTATTGAACATTAGCCTGCCATCACTTTATTTCTGGATCATTCCCGTTGACCCGTGAAGTTCTGATGATTTCTTATGATGGTGCCATATATCAAACAGTAGAGGCCAGATGCATTAAGGAGCACTAAATGAAGTGAAATGGAGATGTGATTTTATTTTCACGGGAGGAGAACGAGCTATTTCGCATTCCCAAACCCAGCCAGCGCCAGACTAACAGAACAGGGTGACCTTATGATTTATCTCCTCTGCCGTTTCTGCTGGGGCCATATTTGCCTGCGGTAGTGCCCAAATACGGGGTTAGTTTACCATTAGCTACTGTATACGCCCCTGCCTCTGCTCTTTGCCAGTTACCCCACAATTACCCTCAACCAATAACTGACATGCAGGATCTATCCTTTGTTTATTATAGTGTGAATTACATGCATTTCCATTCTAATAAAGTGCATTTACTTTTATCAAAAGATAGGAATAACATGGGAAAATATTAGTGGGTGTCCTGCTGAACATGTCCATGGTACTGCACCTCTGAAATGTCCTCAGGTGCCCCCCTGTGCACAAAGCATGTTCCTAAAATAATCTCACAGACCTAGCCTAATTCAGAGTAATGAGGAATTCCTTGTTTCTGCGCTCAGAAAAAAAGGTTATTTGGCAACTCTCCAAAGAGGAACCCTTTTCTGTTCTTTTTGGAACCATTATACAATAGTTGTGAGAAAGCTCCCAGACAAATAACCATTTTGCCTGACAAAGAACCTTCAAACGAGATAGGGTTCTAGATAGGGTTCAAGATAAACTGTGGAAAGTTCTATAAAGTCTATTATTTTATATACAAACAAATAACAAATAATTATTTGTGACCATGTTTTTGGGATGCTGGAGTATATTCTTTTACATTTTACTCTTCACATTTGAAAATTGTATTATCCCTCTGCTGTTTACTGATGTAGGTGGTTTGTGTATTATGTATTAACACTTTTTTTAAATCTAGCATCAGTTAAAAGAAATAAAAAACGCACTTGGGAATAAACAGTCCCAAAGGGCAATTCACTTGTCAAAAATATCTAGGCTATATCAACCATAATTTCATTATTAAATTAGAATAGTTCAGTTGAGATAACACCTTTCCTGGTGCCAACAAACAACCAACGGGCGGTTTTTTCACACCGTTATCATCACAGTGTTGAAGATGATTATCTTTCAGAGGTAATATTAGCACCCTCCCTCTCAGCCGCCCTGTCCCTGCCCACGTGTGCCTTACCTCTCCCTGTGTTTCCATAACGATATTTAGAGGGGAATTTATCCGTGTTTATCTCCTGAGAGGTAAATCGGAGGGTAACGAATGCCCAGGTGGGGCCGGGGAGATTAGGGAAGGAGGTCGGCGCTAATTGTTGTCGATCGCAAGGAGGCGCGTGGACGCGTCTCTCAGAAGCGCTCGATATCGAGGTGCGAGACACGAGCGCGGCGGCGGGTTTGGCGGGGTCTCGCTGGCCACCCGAGGTTCCTCGACCTTTCGTCCGACGGGCTGCGTGCGGCGCATTGTTGCCCGCGTGCTTCCGACTCCTCCCCCGCGGCGGTAAATCCTGCCACGCAGCTGCGAAGGTTAGTGGCAAGGTGCGCCTGCTTTAAATAACCTATAAACAATCCGCCCCAGCAGCCGCACTGTCAGAACGCGCCGCGTTTCACAACAAATAAATCCCTGTTTAATCGGGCTGCACGCCAGAGCTACCGGAGCCATTTATAAAAGCAGGGATTTAAAAAAAATTAAATAAAAAGTCTAAATTGAAATGACAAGAATTCAAATAAGCCCTTCGAAAGCTGTCTCAGGTAACATCTCCAGGGCCTGATATTGTTATAAACATAATAATTGGCGAAAAAGACTATAATCTAGGCCATTGACTGTATTATACTGTAGCATGGTAATTTGGAAACATTCCTGATTACCAGCACTTCAAGAAATTCACTCTGCATGAGTCATTGTGATAGTTTTTGATTGACATTTTCAGATGCCAGTTCAGAGCCAACGTGTCACTGTGCAAAAGTGCCACTGTGCCATTCCATTAGAGTAAAAAGAGAAGTGCGCAGTTCAAATTCTCTTGAAGTCTGTCAACAAGCTATTTTGATCAATCAGACCTGTCAACTAAGTGCCAGGAGCAGGCTGTACTGCAGATATTTCTACAGGAATCCTGCTTTCTTTTTCACATCTTTTCAATGATTTGCGTGATTCATATTTTGTAGAGACTGAAGGAAATATTTGTGTGTCGAAACACAGCGTTACATAGTGTTGTATGCCTGCTTCCAGGGATAGTAATAATGCGGTTTGGTACTGTGACCTGGTTTTAAGAAGGCTTTGGCTTTCACACATAAGATAACAGCTTAACGTTTGCAGCTGAACTTGACAGTTAATCATTTGAATTTAAGGCCCAGGACCCAATATTTCTCTTTAACATTGAAGATGTAATAAAACATGTCAGTTTTGGGAAGAAATTAAATGACATTTGCATTTATATATAAGTCAAAAGTTAAGGAAAATGTTGATATTTCTTCAGGTTGGTGACTGTGTTCTACAGGGGTGACTGCTCTACAGGGAGTGACTGTGCTCTACTGGGAGAGACTGTGTTCTACAGGGAGAGACTGTGTTCTACAGGGAGTGACTGTGTTCTACAGGGAGAGACTGTGTTCTACAGGGAGTGACTGTGCTCTACAGGGAGTGACTGTGTTCTACAGGGAGAGACTGTGTTCTACAGGGAGTGACTGTGTTCTACAGGGAGAGACTGTGTTCTACAAGGAGTGACTGTGCTCTACAGGGAGTGACTGTGTTCTACAGGGAGTGACTGTGTTCTACAGGGAGAGACTGTTCTAGAGGGAGTGACTGTATTCTACAGGGAGTGACTGTGCTCTGCAGGGCTTGACTGTGTTCTACAGGGGGTCACTGTGTTCTACAGGGAGTTACTGCTCTACAGGGATAGACTGTGTTCTACAGGGAGAGACTGTGTTATACAGGGAATTACTGCTCTACAGGGAGTGACTGTGTTATACAGGGAGTGACTGTATTCTACAGGGAGTGACTGTGCTCTACAGAGAGTGACTGTGTTCTACAGGGAGTTACTGCTCTACAGGGAGTGACTGTGTTATACACACAGGGAGTGACTGTGCTCTACAGGGCATGAATGTGTTCTACAGGGGGTCACTGTGTTATACAGGGAGTGACTGTGTTCTACAGGGAGTTACTGCTCTACAGGGAGTGACTGTGTTCTACAGGGGGTGACTGTGTTCTACTGAGCCAGAGCAACAGCAAAGCCAATGTTTCCTCTTGTGTTTATATTTCCTTAGACCAGACAATTGCTCATCTCTGTAAATAACCTAGAGCGCTTTGTCTGAGTCACACACAATCACACATAAGCAGTCGCGTAGCTTCTGACAAATATAGGCCAGCTAACTAGGAGAGTCAAAGTACAGCCAAAATGGTGGAGATGTAGGTTACACTGCAACAATAACCTGAGAGACCTGTATTTGTGATATAAAGTTGGCATCTATTTGAATGTGGTGTTAAGCATTATACACTGTAGAATGTGCTAGCAAAGCTCAAAACTGTTGTGCCAATGAAAAAAAAACAAACACTGGCCATAGCCTCCTGCTGTCAATGTGGTGTGCAGTAATGTGTTCTCAGGAAATCTGGCGACATCGGTCTTCAGAGCGTTTTTATTGTGCTCCAATCCGTGCTCCATTTCACTTCCTCATGTGTACGGGCAGCCTACACCAGCTCGGAAACACACAATTAGCATTCAATCCTCAAGGCTTGTGGATCTAATCTGTGTTTATTCAGTGCCCTGTTAGCCTGTTTAACTTGCACAAGCAGGTTCTTTTGTTTTGTGCCATCTTTACTCACTGGTGTGGGAATGTAGTTAGCTCTGCTGTTCATATTAATCAGGTGAATGCACTTATGTTCTCCTATAGCCTAAGTGGCTCTGGATAACAGCATCTGCTAAATGCATGTAATGTGATGCACAATTCTCTATGGCAGTATGCAACTGGCAGTGTACATTTAATTAGTGCGGAATTATGCCTTTATCGGTGGCTGTATTTACCAGTACACGTCTGTATGAATGAATACAATCGCACAAAGCTCTTAACCTGGAATCCTTTCAGGTCCATAGAATGGGTGTATAATGACTCTCTAAAAGCCATATTGAATGGGCTGGCAGTGTGGCTGATCTGTGGCTAGATTAGGGAAGAGCTATCCACAGCACATCGGCCTGCAAGTAATCAATGGGGAAAGGTGCAAGGTGGAGCATCGCTCGAATTAGCAGAGCCAATCGAATGGAAAGCGTTTAGAAACGCATGTTGCTTCCAAGAAGCGGAAAGAAAATGAGGGGGGCCATGATTGATTGTGGTTGTTCGGGTTTAACCACTCGTCGCCTCACACTGTACCAAGTATTTTTACAGAATAGGCACCAGGCTGGGCGGGAGAGGGAGATAGCTCTTCTCTGTGTGATAGTACTGGAGGAATATGAAGTTGCAGATGAATAGCCATCCACCAGCTGTGTGAGACACAGGTGTGAAATTTGGCTGCTGAATGGATCTGGACGTATGAAAATAGTGTGTATTTAATCTAGCATGGCAGGTGTTTGCATAGCAGAGACCAATTACACCATAACAAGCTGGACCAAATAACTTGTGAGGAGGTATTATGCAATTACGAAGCAATGTAAATAATCACACAACATTTCCTAACAAATCAAGTGGTTATTTTGAAAATGGTCACGGCATCCGTTTGCAAGTCGCGCATATTGGTTTTTGAAAATACTGTGTCAAATTTTATTTCCACATTTGTTTTTCTTACAGCCCATGGGATGTGTTCAAAGTACTCACCTTTGTGGTATCTGTACGGCTTCTTTATACTTTGAGGTTTTGGTTACCGTCAAGATTATAGTGTTATTGGCGACGCAGAAAACTAGAAACCCCTGCTGAGATGAAGAGGAACGTCTCAATATGAAGTACAGAGAGACGAACGACACACAGCTATTTCCCAGTCACTTAAAGCGTTCTCTGCTATTTCTGAAACTTTAATTACAAACTTTGAAATGCAATCATTTTCAGAGCCATGAAAACCTTATCTTTGTTTTCACGCTTATTATTTGGGATGGAATTCTCAGCTTAAAACGCTGCGTGGTAGTCATCGCGCTGTGTGTGGCATACAGTATCTGCATTTAAGTGAAAGGTAGAACGGGACCTTTCAGTGATTTGCATTCTCCGAGTTCTCCGGCCGTCCAAACGACCCCAGCCGCAGCCGGTGCGATGGCACAGCAGTGTGCCCACGGGGCTGCGGACTGTTCTGGAATCGCTGGGCTGTAGCATCCCCAGAGGGAAGTGCTGTTCAGATGGAAGCTCTTTGCTGCGCAGAGAGGCAGCGGGTCATCCGTATTTGTTTTGCGTGGAGAGCACCGGATATCTGCCCCGCTTGCTCCGGTGGCAGTGGAGGGCACGGAATCGATACGCACAGTGGGGGCCCGTGTCGAGCCAGCGGCCGCTTCACGCCGGTAATGGAGTGGGAAGACGTTAGGCAGAGTTATGTTTAAAAGGTGAAAGGGCCCTGGGGTCCGTGCGCTTGTGAGGACGGCTTCCCCAAAGTGATACTCAATAGTCGTGAAATAATGGAAAAGATGCCTCACTTCCTCCTGGGCCAGTCCTCACTTCCTGCTCTGCTATCACTACTATTACTTACTATACGTTTACTGTGACATAATTAACTTCTTTAGTTGAATTGATTCAGCTACGTAAATGGATATAATTTAAACATGTATGATATCTACAGTGTATTCATATAATGATGGATAAAATGTACGATTGGTATAATGATACTGTCACACACCATGACTAACCACTGGGAGGACTGAAGAGCAGGGCACAGGGCGACATGGAAATTCCGGAAAGCACCAGCGTTTTGTTACTGTTCTTGTTACAAGAATATACTAAATTAATGCACTCCCATGTGACAGGTCTCAGCCTATCAGAATGCCATATTTGTCCTAAGTGGTCGGGTATTTTTCAGTGGTGTGGTATAAAATATGTTTAAAGATGGCAGTGTTTCTGAACCCTGATTATTACTGTACTGAGCTGCTAAATGTTCTCAATTAGACAATTTCACAGTCGATTTAAGGAGAATTTACCCTCTTAAAGACACATTATGCCAGAAATAGCCATAATCTTAAACATAACTCCCAAATTCACAACCCAATAATTTTAATTGGTTCAATGAACATATACTTTCATTTAATGTGGTATATGAACTATTACAAATGATTCAAATAGGAAGTTTCCATTTTTAATTAATTTAATTGGCAACTGACAGGTGAAATCAGTTGGATCCAATGAGAGTGTGGTAAAATGTCAAATTAAAATGTCAAATTAAGCCAAACATGCATTGTGTTGAAAAGGTTTACAGACACAATTATGGTCGAATTTAACAGATTTTCAACAACCTCAATTGATCAAGAGACTGGCTTTGATAAGAACCCGGCAAACACAGTGGGTTCCATGAGACCAGGGTTGAGAAACACTGTTATAGTGCATTTTTTTGTGATTTGTAGCCAAGCCAGAGTAATGACTACATTAAATGTGACAGCTTACAACTGTCTCACATTTATAGCAATGTCTAATGGTAGTGCAGCATTACCTAAACAGTCATGCTGTAGGAACTGAATGCAGGTGTAAGTGAGTGGAGGTGTAAGGAGACAAGGGGTGGGATATTTTATGGAGGTGGGGCTGTGATTGGCTCAGACCCACAGCAGGTGACTAAAATATCCTTTACTCCTCCCTGCCCTCCTTAAAAGGCAGTGTTTTTGTGTCCCATTTTATGACATCATGAAAAGATAACAGCTCATTGGACGACCCCAGGCTACACAGGAGGTAATAGAAGTGAAAATCAGGAGAGTGCATCAAAGATATGTGCCGACAGGGAAGAGCAGAAACCCCCAGGAGAAAACAGATGCCAATTCTCCTGCTTCAACGGTCTCAATTCTATTCAAATGTTCGGTTTCTATTTAATTAGTTTTAATAAAATGGAAAGGGGGCGGCAATGAGATGCCATCCTCCTGAATAACTCTTCGAAAAGATCAACATTATAAACCCCAGTGAGCTAAAGGTCACACTAGTTCAGTTCATTGGCCGCGGAGTAAACAAACAATAACATTTTTTTAAAAATTCATAACGGTTAATCTGAGCAGCCCTTCACATGGAGAGGAGCTACTGCCTGTGTCAGATCAAGTGGAACCAATCTGTACACAGCATTTATTTCAGTAGGACAAGATGAAAAGGTTACACTCCCAAACACACCAAATGCCCTAAGGTTAATGAGTGCAGTATAGAAAAATCATACACAGATCTGACATTTAATTAAAGCGGCACTATGTTTCAGATACTGAGCCCTGTTACTCCCCAGGTAATTTATGTGTGTGCGCTCTCTATGGTTCACAACAGGAAGAGCTTCCAGATATGGGCTTTATTTATGAAGCACGGTGTGTGGTTGTCTATCTGAAAAAAAGACTGCATACAATATCCCAAGCAAAGAAAGGAAGCCATTTGTAACACAGTGTAATTTTTTGGCAGAAAGTATACATTTAATCATAGGTTATAGCTGAGGGGATAATGAAAATGGGCAAGAAACTATACATTTATATGGCATGTATAGAATATCTGTGATGTTTCCACTGTGAGACATCCTTTACTCCCGTCTGTAGAAACATAAGCACCGCAGGTGCTGTCTCATGGCCTTTAAATACAAACTGATGTCTGCAATCTCTTTGGAATTTTTCAGGATTTGATATAAGGCAATATCACAAACTGATGTCTCCCTTTAGGAATTCAAGCCCAGTAGCATTTTTCATCTTGAGATTCAAGCCCTTTGTCTTACTCCATAGCTACTGCTCATAATGCTATCGCAGGATTATGCATTATTAATGGATGGTAAATACATTAATAGCATGTTCATAACAAATCAGGGGGACAGTGCCAATAACGTAGGCTATGCAAGTCACATAGTGAGAGAAATATGTTTTTTTTATATCTTTGTGCTGCCTCCTGCTTCTTATTCTAACAGGCAAGAGAGACCTAATTAATTTATGTACTTGCACACGTGTATGTTATATTCGTAGAAATGTATTTAGCCTCAGTTTGAACCAGTCAAGAGACTATACAAGAGAAATTAGCATGGCTGTTTGTACCACTATTGGGAAGAGACTCCTCTTATGCTAAGAAACCTACATTTGACTTATACTTGAGACACTAACAATTATCCTTTCCCTTTATAATTTCCTCAGAGGACTGTAGCAATCTGTTGAGGGTAAACACATCTTTGACAGCCACCTGAGAATCAATTTTTTTAACGTTTTTTATTTATTATTATTATTTTTTACATTTTGTGTTTTAAGACTAATGTTTCATGAATATTTATAAATTAACAAACCATAGGATAAACTTGCAATGAGTTCATCATTAACAAATACATTGTTACAACTGCTTTTCCAATATGTATTGGCATTAACTCATGTAGTTGTTAACATGAATACAAATACGTAAACAAAAATGTACAGATTGACTTTTGTTCGTTAGTTAATGGCTACATTAGTTAATGCCAACAATCTGTATTGTTCCTGATTGTAAAATGTTTCAAAACATTTTTTTTTAATTAAAGAATATGAGCAAACATCTGATTAAAAAAGCATCGTAGACTAACGCTGCATATTTTGAGCATTGCATTGTGTGCATTTTTATACCTGTGGAGCAACCATAAACGGTACCGCTGTGTCAAACTGTGAGGTTGAAATGAAATCTAACTCCAGGGGCCTCTGCACACGGTAGCTTGTTGTCTGGGGGAGACTCGGAGGGTAACTGTGTTACTCCATAACTCATTGCTTGCAGAAAATGCAGTGCGTGTAGCTGGAGATAAGGCCCCAGATTGAACTCTTATCACAGATGAATGGCCTAATGCCTGCACTGGAGTGGGCTGAGTCTGTGCACGGAGCGATCCGAGCCGCGCATCTGCGGTCCGTATCCCACGGTGCAGTCCAGAGTGCTCGCACTGCGCTCATAATAACTCGACCGTGGCTGGCCTCATGCAGAGCCCTTTCTGAAGCTGCTTTCACAAAACAGGACACAGAGCAGCAGGCCTAATTAAAAGGCAAAGCAATGTGGAAAACACAAGCACGATATAAAATGAAATATGCAATGCCATACATACACAATGTAATTTAACAAAAAAACAAACAAGAAAAGTAAAAAAACAAAGTAAACGCATAATTAAGTAAAAGCAAATAGGAATGATGTGTCTTTAACAAGTCAAGTGAAATTTATTTAAAGTGCATTAACACTTTAACCATTAACGAATGTTACCAAGGACCCTCTCCTTTTTGCCCAAGTTACCACCTTTCCAGCTCTTGACTTCTGGGAGGCGCTACAGATCCTTGGGTGGGAGGCCCTAACACCTCAGGAACTTCTTCCCCCAAGCAATCCAGAAACTAAACTCTATCCTCTAGCAACCCCCTGTCTGTGCAGTGACGTCTCCGGCCTCTTTGGCCTTTGACCTTGCCAATGGAACAGTCTCCAGATGCCTCGCAGCGTACCCGGCTTGCCGGGACTACAGTTTGATCCTTCAGTCTGGGGGCTGAAAGCGGGTTCTGAGCATCGTGAACCTGAAAGAGGTCACCAGGCCTAGCGGCAGAACTCTCCCAATCGCCGGGGTTACCACCTTGGCCTGGAAATGATCAGCGCTAATTCATAAAGGCAGGCAGGCCCCTGCAAAGCCCCATTCGGGTCAGTGGTGTCTGGAACACAACACTAAAGCGATCAATGACAGAACACAAGAGCCCTGGGGCGCAGAAACAGACACACTGGTGTGTACCCACCAACTCCAGCCTTGCGGAATCGCTGGGCCTGCCTGTTTGCGCTGTTAGTGTGTTACGCAGTGTCTGCATTTTAAAACTGTCGGTTACACTGTTTCCTTACTCGTCTCGCTAGGTTCTGTCTATCTGAACTGTTTGGCCATTACTGGTATAGGTTTTTGTCTGAAGCAAATGGGGAGGAACCCACTGACGTCCTTAATTGTTTTTGTCACTTTAATATTAAATTTTATGGTATGGAATGCTGGTGAATCCAGCACCTCCTGTTTATTATTCCATTAGTGCTGGATCGGGTGGCTGTTTATAGGCATTGTTCTGGCTGTCAGTGTATGGGACCTGCACTGTGAGGTAAATGCCCTGTTTCAAATGATCACTTAGCGCAAGTCCCTGTAATTCCTGTCAACTGGTGCTTGAACGGCTTCTCAGATGGAGTCATTTACCGGCTCCGTTCCTTACGTGAGCAGCAGAGGACCCTCCTCAGATAGACCACTGATGTGAAGTATTACTGCCAATAAGAGGAGGATCGATGCGGAAATTGCGGCTCATAAAAAAATTGCAGCATCAGAAGCGGTAGAAATTGCGTGGTTACGCGGCCGGCACACGGGACGGCGGTACGGCTTTGGCTCTCTGCCGCAATCTGATTCCAGCAGGAAGGGTGTCCTGACATCACAGCGTAAAACTGTGTGATGGACAATCACCCAGAGATGATTTCAGTTCAGTCACAAGGGGAGCCGTAGTCGCTCTTCTTCAGGGTTTTAGATATGCTGATCAAGCTCCAGAGAATAGGGCAAACAGATTGTTCATCTTGTACATTATATAGGTAAACAAAGCCGCAGTATTTAAATTGGTGATGATAAGATCCCTCGCAGTGTAGCATGCCCTGATAAACATGCCTGTCTTGATTGATGACAGAGATGGATTGCTGTCCCTAGGGAGCTGTGAGCAATTAAGTTATTTATAATTGAGATTTCACAGAGGCACATTAACACCCTGCAGGGTTTCCACATTACGTACGATCCCTTTCACCTCCACTATATTTCCACACACAACAGGAGCCGCACCATTTCCACCATAGTCAGCGGCCGGCAGAGACTCACCACAGAGACGCAGGGTCCTTGCGGTTAGGCCCCTCTGCGTTATCCTTCGCCCTCAAACCGGGCGCGGGCGGCAGGGTGCGGTCGTTTCCACCTGGGCCCGCCCTCTAATCTCTCTGAGGAAACACACCACCTTCATTCGGAGGGGTCATCAGATGGTGGATCCTTCCGGAAGGGCCGAGGAGGAAGATGTCGGTGGTGTAATTTGGCACCGGCTCAGAAGAGTCCAGAGCAGGCCTTGGATCCACTCTGCCCCGGGAATTCTCCGACGATGGGGGCGCTACCTGCTCCCTCGGTAGTGAGCTCTGACAGGTGTACTGATGGCAGCTTTGAGCTCTACGTCCTGCACTCCACTGCCATTCTCTCGTTGTGTTTACTCGTTCATCCGTTTCCGAGGAAGTGAAATAAAATAAAAAATGAATAAACAACGCTTATTTTTCTTTGGGGCTGGGTAAACGGCGTGAAAGAATATCGTCATCTAGTTTTCCGCTGGGTTTCTAAAGCAGTTGTGTGCTGATTTTATTTTTTCCCTGTGAGGTTGAGTGAGCTCTGTGTGCATAACCGGAGCACTGATGAGGAGCAGGCTTTATACGAACACAAACAAGACAACTCCTGCGTCTTTCATTCTGACAGCGTGATTCTGAAGCTCCAAACCAAGATTCAGTCCCATACAGCTATTAATACTTACACAATTCCCCACCCAAGAACCTGCCATTATTTTGATCAGCAAGGATCATCAATGTAATGGTAACAGTTGGAATTACATTACTGTTACGTTGGGGTTCACTGTCAGTGGTAGGAAAAAGGAATAACATTGAGATTCTGTTAATGAAAAATAAAAATGAGTTTGCCCATTGTTGGCACTTGGGGCAGGAGCAACAGTTCACCACTGATAAATGCTTGATGAAACAGACGCAGAGAGGGGGAAAAAAGAGTAATTCTATTAATTTGGTCGCTTGACAAATTGGCTAACTCAACAGCAGCATTTAGAAATTAATTATGCATTATATTACTATCCTGCTGGTAAAATGGCCTTCATTCAGGGGAACATTTGGAAACCAGCAGTAGATAACAAAGAATTAATTTATTGCTCTCCTATAAGCCGCTTCCTAACAAACAAGGACAGTTTCAGGCAAGGGAAAACACAATTGTGCTCGCAATTTTTTCACCAATTTGAGTGCTGTTTCTGTTTTCCTTGTTCTTTTTGCATGGCTTTCTTTAGTTATTGTACTTGCTTTTTTATTTTGAATGCTCTTCCCCACTTGTGCTACATAAATGCATAAATGGCCACTATCATTTGTGACTTTAAAGGCACACTGTGCAGGATGTTATAAAATGGCCATTCTTAGCCATTGCTATGATGCACTGACAACCTGTTTTTATGTTCACTTCTTCTCCCTACGTTGCTTGTCTACTTGTATTTGTTATACGTAAAAGTGTCCAGGGTGTTTCTGGGCGTGACCCTGTATTTGTGTGGCATATAGAAGAAGGAGGAGGAGTGCAATAGGGAGACGTGTATGGATTGGCTACTCGTGGTGCCTGAACAGGGTTTGCGAGGTGGCTAACCATTAACCCGTTATGGAAAACCTATAGAAATGCCTCGGAATCACAATGCGTTCAACGGTCATGTGTCTCGAAAAATGGCCAAATGACAAATACAAGGCTGGCGTCACATCCGTCTGTGAAGGGAGCATCCGCCCATAATGAGTTAAGCACGTGGCTCAGTAGCATTCGGTAATATTTGTATACTAGCTGCCGTTATTGGCTGATTACATTCAGGTATGTATGTTAGCTGACTGCCATGACAGCTGGACCCCCCTCCACAGTACTACCACATACTTCCGCTAGATTGATCCCTTTCTTGAACATGAAAACCATGGCGAAATCCGAAAGACTCCCGGAAGATCCAAGCTACTATGAATTCTTGTGATTGTGAGCCTGCTTCCAGGCAGGCTAAACAGACTGAAACCCACTAGTGTTATGTTAGCAGTGGCTACCATAGGTCCATTCCATCACCACTAATTAGAGCTAAAGCTAGCTATCCCGTTTTTGCTGCATATGCTTTTTGCTATCAGATTTATCAGTTAAGCACTTTCATGAATGCAGCTATTACTGTATTTTTTTAAGAGACATGATTCCAACTGTGCAATATGGTGTTACAAAGCTACCCGACATAGCTAGCTAGAGCTAAATATCTGGTTGTTTCCTTCCATCATCTTGGGGGCATGTGTGCAGTTCAGTCATTTTTGATGGTAAACAGTGGAGCAAATCAAGGAAAAAAATCCAGCATAGGATGCCTTTAATTGGTGCCATTCTTGTTATTTGACAAGAACATCAAACTCCTATGGATGGCCTTTTCTAAGTTCCCTCCACTGAACTGCATGTGTTTTTGTGTGCTTGTGTGTGTGTGTGTGTGTGTGTGTATGTGTATGTGTATGTATATGCAGTATACTGTATAGTTATTTCTTAAAAGCATTCCCTCAAATGTCCAGGGTTATAGATTTTACCTTTCGTGAGTTTGCGACATGAATGAGATCTGAACAATCATGAACAAGCATCTGAAAAAAACGATTCTTTGCACAATGTATTGATAGGCTGTGTTTGTGCTGCAGCTTTTGACCTTGCACAGGGAGATTGTTCCGGAGGCTTTTAGGTGGCAAATCAATACCACGCCATTTTACCTCTTCTGCTTCTGTGTGCCAGAGTACCTGCACTAATAGCGGCTTTCACCTTACTGATCTGGGAAATCCAGAACACATAATCATTGCAATTTATAATCAGTGCAGTCCGGAGGGGAAATAAGATATGAAGAAGAGAAAGGTTAATGTCATCGAGCAACAGATCCTCAGAACGTGATTTCAAATACCAATGTAGCAGTGAAGACACAGTGCGGGTGTCTCTCCATAGTGCGGCATTTTTAACAGAGTGATGCGTCACCCTGGCATTGTGACCTGGCCATATGTTCTCTTATCGTGCTAATTTGCCCCTCTCCAGTTGATTTGCTGGAGCTTGCCATTGGTGACATCGCCTGCCACCTCCCTCTCTCTGAATATCCCATTCTAGGTCTTTGCATTTAAAAACTTTCCCCTGGGTTAAAGTCAAATGCACTTGTCCAGTTTAAGGGCAGTTCAATCAAGCCAGATATAAGCAGTGTGGTATTCAATCCAAAAACCCTATAAAGCCCCTTGAGGACTGGACTGAATCCATTATTCAATAGCTGTATTCCTAAAATGTTGCATACGTTTTCCTTAATGATATTCTTCTATCTACTTTTTTATTTTTTTTATTTTAACTGATTATATTGTATTAATTGTACTGAAACATTGGGCATTGTGAAGTATGAGACAGGCAAACTGATTCTTTTCAAAGGGTAACTTGCTCATTAAAAAGCTCCTGTCTCCAGCTTGGGAAGCACAAGTTTCAGAGAGTATCTTGTCCTGTGTATTGGTCTAAAATACCTTTAGGCCTCATTTCATCTAATACAAAGCCGCTCATGTTTGGATGAGGATGGGCAAGGCGGGCTGTATCTGTTTCATTGGATTCCACGCCAGCTTCTGATCTTCATTATTTAACGAGCCCAATCATTTCAGATTATATTTTGGCTATATTTTTTTTGGTATGTTAACGAATGATGGCTGAAGACTCTTTATTTAGCTCTATTCAGCTAATTATCTAATTTGGTCAGGGTAAGGGTGGCAACGAAACCTGCATACACACCCCCCCCCCCTGCAGGAGTGGAATGGCCCACCTCTGGTTTTGATTAATTGAATTGCATTGTTTGCACTTACGGTACATTTGATTTTGATTGAATCTCAGGGCAGCCTATGTATACTATTACTGTATTCTTTGTTACATTACTGCAACGTCCAGCGGTTTGTGAGGGTATACTATGCATGTCTGTGGTATACCACCGCAGTGCAGTTGCATATCTGGTGCAGGCAGGCTGCACTAACCTAGTTTGACCAGCAGTTTGGAGAGCCTGTGGTTTCATACCACAGGCAGACCAAACCCTCCCACCCTGGGTGAAACTTGGGGTCAGTTTCTCACATTATAAATAAACTGACCAGCCCTTCACAAGTGGTCTATTACAAAGAGTCCAGTCTGCCAATCAAAGACTTGTGCCTTTTGTGTAAATTGAATTTGGGTGAATTCTGCAGTTTTAAGATGAGATAAAATATGGAGGGTTGAGTATACAAACAAAATCTTCTGTGGTCCAGTTCCAGAGAGGGCTTTTGGCAGAACCATTTTGCCAGGGGCAAATGCCATTGTGGTCTTGCTGTGAACCATAACCCTGGGATATTCTCAAGTTGTTCTGAAGTTGCACAGACTTCACAAAAGTGGTGTGTAACATTGCGATCATGCAGCATTATTTAGTGGCATTTATTTTGGTATAAATGATTGATTCCTGGCTCTGCAGCCTGTTTTTTGCCTTTTGTGTGAGTGGCAGAACATTGGCATTCCAAAGCCACAGGTGCAGGTCTGTTGATGAGGTAACCTGACAGAATGTAATATTAAGTTTGACTTTTTCACATTTTCAGAGTAGGAAGGCACAAAATCTTAGCTATTATTTTGAAGTCTTTCTGAAAGGTTAATGTTTGTACTGTATTTGAAGAATTGACTGTATTTTTCAGATGGGTCTCTTGATGTTTATTCAAAGGTTGCCTTTGAATAAGCTGCACCATTCAGTCATGTGACTCAGTTCTCTCCCGCTGCACGAGAGGTTACTTTAAAAAGTGCTGGAAGAAAAAAGCATCTTGAGAAGAAGGGGCACCTTTCTTGTGATGTTTCAAGAAGGAATAACCTGGTTTAAATTGAATTTCAATTACTTCAAAAAGTGTCACATGATATCGGCATGATATCGGTCTTATATAAATATGTATTAATAATCACAGTGCAGCTGATAAAGATAATTATTAGAAGCAGTATGTTTTTTTAAACTGTGCGCTATCATGTTCTGTTTGTCCCGGGATGATGCTGATTATTGTACCAAATGAACATGACATTGTGACCGTGCCCATGTTTTCTGTGCTGTCCTGATCCATGTTTGCAGTGCTCATATCTCATTATCTGGGCATCATTTTCTGTTTAAACCGTGGACAATTTTCATGAGATTTCTTTAACGAAGGAGGATGTATGTGTCTCTTTTTATACCAACCAATTTATACACCGTTTCTAATCCCACTATTAAATTAAGACCAGGTCACTTGTATTTTCAGATCCTGGCATTATATTAAGTCTAATGACGTTATTTGGATTCCAAATGGTATGAAGAAAGAGGGGTAATAATAATGATAAAAGTATGGGGTTCAAAATTGTGGGGTTCAAACACTGACAAGCTGTAGGCTAATGGAAGTGCTTAATGTTATTTCAAGTTCTCCTTTGTGTGATGTGTTTCAGTACAACTGTGGAAATTAAACTAATTATGTTTGTCTTTTGTTTTCTTTCCTGTCTTGGCTGATGATGTGTGATAAACCCTCCTGTGTGTCTGCTGCAGGTAAGAAATGTTGCCTTGCCACTCATTAACAAGGATGTGCATTTACAAGGAATCCCAACACGACAAAGGCAAACTTTTTTTTTTTGGGTGTCTTCTTCTCCTCCATTTCCTTATTTTCCTCCTCCTCTTCCTTCTGCTTCTTTTTATTCTTCTCCTTCTTCTACCTGTTCATCTTCTTTTAACATTAATTTAAAATAAAAATGATTGAAATAATGGAAACAAAAACCCAAAAAGAAACTAAAAGACTCAAGTATTAATTCCTCTCTCTGACACAATGACGATGACACTTCTGCTTGCCTCAGCAATCACCTGCACTCTTATCATCCAACTTCAGCATTCTGGTGAAGCCCACCTTACTCTACGGCCTGCCCCAGAATCTGCCCCCCGAGAACTCCAATTTACATTTTAAAGAGGGGCGTAACTTACAAACCTGAAATGTCTCAGCCAGTTAATGACAAGCTCTCCACTAGACATAACAGGGAGAAGGAACATGTTCAGACAGTACCAGTGTATATCAGATAGTCACCAAAATGCCATAACGAATAAACTAATTGTGCTTCTGGAATATGTATTTGTCTAAGATATCCTCATGCACATCAGTGGATCCACTTTAGAGCCCCTGCAATATCACAGTCCTGTGAACAGCTTAGATTATATCACAGTGGCTGTGCTGTGGTCACCCATAACTTAAGTAAGTAATACAAAGCCAGGAGGGCTACAATAATCTGAATGGAAAAGCATTTAACGTTATTAAAAAAATGGAACAAGGAATATATTTAGTAATGTTTGTAAACATAATTGTGTATAAACAGGAACACTGCACCTGGGATGTGCAAAGAGAGAAGGACACATCTGTTTCAGTTTATCACGGAGGGGAAGGGGATTCACATGACCTGGCCACAGAGGCAAGCTCTCATAGAAACACACGAGCAAATCAATGGGCACTTCTGTCTAAAACCCACTGCTCGGGGAAGCCTTCTTCTGAAATGCTTATGATATCATGGGCTAAATGCAGTGAGTTATGAATACTTGATCCCTGGAGAACTCATGGACGTGTGAGGATTTTACTTTTCAAGCAGAGATCGATATTATACCTCCCCCCCATTTTTCCCCCATCAACGTTGTTTGTGATATGAACTGCAGTCTCTTGCTGTATGAAAGGGAAAATCATCAAACGGTTGTAGCCTGAGGGAATTGTCCTTTTAGATCTTATCCTGTTGGTGCAAATTAATGCTATCACAGCGTAAACAGTATCAAATGCAAGTGGAAATATACACTGCACTGCTGGATGTAAACCAGAGAGCTGTATTCTGTGTATATTGGTTTAAATAAGCACAATCAGTGTAAATATGTGCTTTTCAAAGATGTGGCCTTCAAACAGTGCACATCGGACAAACAGTACACATGGGGCATATGATTTAATAACATAGGATTACTGACTGCTGCAGTATAGTATAAAAAATTGTTCTGCAAATATTAATTGTTAAATATGAATAATTGTTGGTTATTAGAAAACCAATGCATCCTGTCCATTGTTCCAGTTGCTCAATTTACTTTCTGTCTGCAACAATAATCTCCAATACAAATAATTGGGTAAAAATAATATTTACACGTCATTTTCATTGTCAACTTGACCATTTGAATTATTGTAACGGATCAATTAGCCTACAAAAAGAGTTAGATGAAGTTGAACATACCAATTTCAGTTTCAGTTCTCAGTCATCAGGCATGAAAATTGATTGAAATGGAATCCTAATTTAAGTCCTCAGACATCAGGCATGGAAACTGATTGAAATTAAATCCTAATTTCAGTTCTCAGTCATCAGGCATAGAAACTGATTGAAAGGAAAGATTTTAAACAGTTGACCTAAAGGCCAGAGCTTCAAGCGTCAAGCGATGAGATATGCTTACGCCGCCATGTTGGCAGGAAAAACGCCAGGCTAAATGATTGAAAACGAATGCCTGTGGCAGTGTCATGTTCAAACCTTGTAAGTTAAGGCACTCCAATCAAAAATACATTGATCGGTACATTAAAAAGCTTGACAGACTAAGTATCAGTGACCCTAATCATGCTCCTGGGGTGCCTTTTATGACGATCAAAACCACAGAAATGGGAAAGTTCCTGACCTGCAATATCCAACAATTTTTTAACTACAAGAGAACCTTTTTTCTGCTCCTGTGGTGACTCTTCACTGGGCTACATGTGGCCAAAGACAGGGTCTGTGATCAATGTTCAGCTGTGGTGTATTCCTTCAAAACCATCTTTGCTGGAAGTGTCACTCGACTTTAACAACAGGAAGTGTCAACGAAGGCTTTGTTGGACAATAAGTGCTAGTTTATTTCAAGAATAGTGCTAGCTATTGCTACTACAAGCTCTGTATTTGGTTAAACACAAGTTGTTGGTGTCAAAGGATTATTTTCATCCATTGAATGTAACACTTACATTTTCCTTTACATGTAAACCATAAATGTTAAAATTTGCAGGTACAGGAACCCAAAATCAATAAATTAAATAAAATAAATTCCACCTCACAGGATTGTGATACAGTAAAAGCTCTCTCTTTTCCTTGCCCCCTCTTTTGTGACATAATGTAGCACAACCACCATATAACATTTTAAAATCAAAGTCACACTTATGCTGGACTAAATGATGCTTGACCAGTGGTGCCCTCAGAATCCTGCCAATATAGCATTGACTTGATCAAGACAGATGCATTTTGGGATTGTGTGATGTCACCTGCTGGGGCTCTTTTGAAAGATGAACAGCACAATGAAAATGTTACACCTTATAATTGCAGTGATGGATTTAGACCACACTTCCAACATTTCCCAAATGATAGAACTCTGAAAAATGTTGAGGAGGAGTTTCATTCAATGAAATTTGATGTAATATTGGGGGCTCTTCAAAGAAACTGGTAACAAAAATGAGGGAGATTATGAAGAAAAATGTTTTGCCCAAAGAAATGAAAGCTACAATAGGTAATGTCGGACTCCTAACGGTCAATCGAGGAATTTCAGCAACAAACACCCTCAAACCACAAAATCCCTCTGTGAACGCGCTGAAGTTGAAACGACATTGGCTGTGGCAATTAGAACCAATTTTCAACCAAAAAGCTTGAATTATGGTACAGCTGTACTTGTTTTGGTAAAGAGTGTCGGGCCGTCAACTGTATATTTTGAAACCCGAATTTAAGGACTTTAAACACAGGCAGAGGGTGAGTCAACATGTCAGTGAGCCTTTTTCAATGATAGGAAGGGATTTACAATGGTCTTGTAACAATGTTTTAACACAAAAATATTACCTATTGTACCCATAAGCTTTAATGAGTCATGAGGATGGACATCTCCTCTTTAAAGTGTTCTGTTTTGTTTTGTTAGTTATTTCCTATTGTTTTTGTGGTTTGCCTGCCAGATCTACTCTGGCTTTTCACTGAGATACAGTGCGTATTCTACCATGCAAAGTTTCACATGTATAGGTGATGGTACCAAGTGAACAGATTTGTATTACACACATCTACAAAGTATGAGAGAGTAGCATTATTCCCTGAATATTAGCACGCTATTCTCTTTGTGCAGTTGGATCAATAGGAAGAAAAAGCACTGAATTGAATGGTAGGTTCCAGCAGTGTTGCTAATTAGTTTGGTCGCTTGGCAACTAAATACTGAAATTCCATGACAGAAAAGCTGTTGTAACTTTTAAAAATCAGCGAGATATCACCTCCATATTTAACGTAGAGGAACATGTATTCTGTGTTCTGGAATAAGCTTCCATTTTGGTAAATGGCTGGCATTTATATAGCGCCTTTATCCAAAGCGCTGTACAATTGATGCTTCTCATTCACCCATTTAATACCACACTCACACACTTTTAGGGGTTAGGTGTCTTGCTCAGGGACACTTCGGCACAGCCCGGGCGGGGGATCAAACCGGCAACCCCCCGACTGCCAGACGACCGCTCTTACCGCCTGAGCCAATGTTGCCCTTTTAATCGATAATAGAATGCATACTTTTTCTACATTCCTTCTCCTCCTTTTACCAACACATTTATACATTTAAAAAACTTAATGAATGTTGCATTATGCCGTTTTAATGACCGAACGGAGTGCTTCTGAAGTCGGATTCCGAAGTGGGATGTGAACCCCAGCCTTTCACTCATCCAAAAATGTATTAAAGAAACGCGTTACCAGTCTGCTCAAGGCAAAATCACCCCGAGCCAAGGGCAACAACAATATTTTGAATTTGATGGTTATGTCATCAGGGAGCGTTGTCTCCCAGGAGATCAGCAGTGGTCTGAGTTACTCAAACCACCCTGTCTGGCACATTTCTTCCCCATTCTGCTATTCGGTCTGAAAAACAGCTGAACCTCTTGACCATATTTTGGATGCTCTTATGAATTATGATTTCCTGATTTCTTATGAGTTCCTGCCACATGATTGGTTGATTAATTTGTTAAATTAATAAACTGGTGTACAGGTCTACCATGAAGTGGTCTCTGAGCGTACATATGTGTCCTACCATGTTCTACTGGAAAAAAAAAAAAATCATCACAAACAGAGCATTGTATCCACAGTAATGAGGTTGGGAGGTTGCATTCTTAATGCATGTCTCCATAAGCAAGTAACAGGGGTTAATAGCAGGCTGTCGCCAAACAACACATTTTACATTAAGACATTTTAATCCTAAGTAATTGTATTGTAAATCCAATCAGGCTGTGTACTGTGATGGGTTTTGAGTCTGTCCAGGCAATCTCCATTACTTCCCCACGACGGCTTTGTTTAAGTGATAAATAGAATGTTGTCTCCCCCGGTGTAATCCAAACCTTGAAAATCAGCCTGACCAGCATGTCAATTATCCCTGCATTTCACAGTGGGTTTTCGGGTTAACGCAGCCCCATTATCGAGAGGCAGTGATAATTCAGGATGCAGAGGCTCCGTCAGAATCCCAATGGAGTGGAACGTGCAGCCGCCCTGTTCGTTTGGGAATACGAGGTGAAATCACACGTACACTTGCTAAATCGACTTGCGTGATATTATTCACATTAAAGCTAAAGTTAAGCTAAGCTAGAGTTACATTACATTACGTGGCATTTAGCAGACACTCTTATCCAGAGCGACGTACAACAAAGTGCAAATCAATCACAAGAACAAGTGCAAAAGTAGACCTGAGAGTACAGTACAGTTCAGAGTCCTAGTGTAAACATACAGAAATTCAGAACCCTTGAAGAGTACAATCAACATTCAAACTAGCATACCACTGTTGGCAGCTAGAATACAACAACAGCCAATAAAACAACAATACCTATACAAGTAACGATATCTATACATAAGTGCCATTACGGTCTAAGGCTAATCACAGTGATTGTGAGTTGGGGAGGGAAAGGTGTAGCCTGAAGAGATGGGTCTTCAGTCTGTGCTTGAAGGAGGTCAGAGACTCTGCCATTCTGACATTCACCGGGAGGTCATTCCACCACCGTGGGACCAGGACAGACAGCAGTCGTGAGCGTGAAGAGCAGGTGTGGCGAGGGGGAGGCGCCAGACGGCACGAAGTGGCAGAACAGAGGGGTCTTGTTGGTGTATAGGTCTTGATAAGGGATTTAATATACACAGGGGCTGATCCTTTAACTGCCTGGTATGCGAGCACCAAAGTTTTAAATTTGATGCGAGCCATAACAGGCAGCCAGTGGAGGTTGCTGAGCAGGGGGGTGACGTGAATGTCTGGGAACATTGAATACCAGACGGGCTGCAGCATTCTGGATGAGTTGTAGGGGTCTGATGGCAGATGCTGGAAGGCCAGCCAGCAGAGAATTGCAATAGTCCAGGCGGGACAGGACCATTGGAGCTGAGTGGAGTAGGTGGTGAGAAAGGGTCGGATTCTCCGGATGTTGTACAGTTCGAGTTAAATGAATGGCAGCACAAGTGGGGTATAAAGTAGCCTGGTATGCATTATACGGCTGACAGTAACAGGCAGAAGTATCATTCACTTCTTTGGATTAGAATTTAATGGCCGGTGATTGCTGATGCTAGAGGCATTATCTGTCCCGTTTTATCCTTCATACTCAAGCTTATGCATGATTCAGAAATTAATCAGAAACAAATATGAATGCGCACCAAATCATATCAAAGTACGTAAACAGAAAAATCACAGCAACATTAGTATTACTAGTAGTACAATTCATTTTCATTCACTTAGCAGACATTCCAAGGACAATTTTCAGTGAGTGCTATGTATCATGAAAAACATGTCAGTAGTATTTCTTGACACAGGTTGACATCCGGCACAATTTACTATGAGAATGGAGATTGGAAGCATATTGGATTGGAAGTGTAAAGTGCATGCCCTGGTACAGTAATGATAGGATGGCAGTGCAGCCAGCACTATAGGGACATGGTGGAATCTTCCAGAAGCCAGAGTACAGGGCAGTGTGAGATGGGTGCGTGGGGGGTTTGGATCCAAAATGCACGATTCAGAAACAATGGTGTAGTTAAGTCCCGTCAGGGCTTTATTCGGGGAAATCCAGAGAGCGTAGTCAAAAAACAAGCAATGTTCGTACATGTAATTATCCAGCCAGAAAACCAAAGTGCAGTACCGAGGGAGAAGGCAGTCTCGTAGTCGGTACACCATGCAGGAGGTCCAGTAGCTAGGAAAGCTGTTAGCGGGGCAGAAGTACAGGCGGATGGTAGGCAGGCTCAGGGTCAATGACGGTGCAAGAGTCAAGACCGAAATCTGCTCCGCGGGGCAAAAGCACAAAAACAGCAGGCAAAGTCATGGTACAGGCAGGCGATGGTCAACAAAACAGAAGTCAATAAACAATGGCCAATAAACAGGCTTGGACCGTAACAGGTAGACAATGGCTTAGTATAACCGCTCAAGAGCTGCACTGACGAACAGGAGGCAAACAATTTTGCACAGACATGACATGAAACTGAGCTTATATGCAGGTGTAGACAGGTGTAGACAATTAGTTTGAGAGCAGCAAGAGAATGGAAATCAGGTGTGGAGGATTGACAAGTTAACAAGGTAATTAGTAATCGTTAGTAATAAACCTATCCTGCCCTAGCATTAGTAAATTAGTAAATTACATGCACAAGAAACATAAGGTAACATGAACACATGATTAGAATGTTAGTATTACCCAATCCTGATCTAGCATTAGTCGGTTAGTAAATAGACAAGGGAAATTGAAACAATTAGGGTGTGAGTGACAGAAAGGGACAGAGAAAAAGCAGGAATGCAAGGTTTGCAGAAAGACACGAAAAAGTGTATGCTAAATCAATGAACAGTACAACATAACATGGAACATAAATTGTGACATAACCAGTTTGCAAAACAATGACAATAAACTATATAACATGACATGGCAAAACTAACAATTAAATCGTAACAACTAAACCTGAAACATAACATGACATGAAACATAAAAACGTGGTGAGACTAGACTAACATAATACGTGACATGACAATAACATAACCAAGACAATAACTAAACATAAAACATTACATGACAAACATGAAACGTGACACAGCGTGTAAGTACTGAGTAGAGCGCAGTGTGTAAGTGCTGAGTAGAGGGCAGTGTGTAAGTACTGAGTAGAGGGCAGTGTGTAAGTGCTGAGTAGAGGGCAGTGTGTAAATATTGAGTAGAGCGCAGTGTGTAAGTGCTGAGTAGAGGGCAGTGTGTAAGTGTTGAGTAGAGGGCAGTGTATAAATATTGAGTAGAGGGCAGTGTGTAAGTGCTGAGTAGAGGGCAGTGTGTAAATATTGAGGAGAGGGCAGTGTAAGTATTAAGGAGAAGGTTGGTGTGTGGGTGGAGGTCACTGACCCAATGTTCTGAGAGACGGTGAGGCGGCGTCAGTACTATGCACAGCTCGGCAGATCGCGGGAGAGTGGGAGAGTGGGAGAGGTTGCGGATTTGTAAGGTCTTTAATGAGAGGTCAAGAGGTCAGATCTGGGGAGGCTGAGCCTCAGTAGGTGGAAATCTCAGTGACTAGAGTCCGGCTCTTTAAGAGGAAAATTAAAGAAATAAATCACGGTCGACATCCTCGGGCTGTAGTGACTTGATGAGACCCGGCAAGACCTTCCCATAGGACCTGCTATGGAATAAAACAGACACTAATGACCAGGCCTTGGGTTTTGTTGGTTAACAGGGTCAGGTCAAAGACCAATTGTCTCCAGAAGACCTGCGACATAAGTTTTTGCATGTGAGATATGGAGCAGTGAAGAGACTTCTGTAATCAATGATGAGTTTTCAGATCCCCCAGTGCCCCAGACCCAGGTTTCCATTCATCTTGGGTTTGTATAGCTTGTGAATCCTCTCTCTGCAGATGCTGGCCTCCATCACCTCTCACGTCTCCTGCCTCATTACTCTGCAGATTTATGTCATCGCTTTAGAAAATCGACTGCAGGAAAAGCTGCATTATTTCACCAATATCTCCACGTGTAGTAATTCACTGAAAAAACAACAGAAAAAAGAAAAAGAAGGAGAAAAACGGCCTTGTGGATTAAACACCCAGGATGAATGCACAGCTTCAGTGATCATGTGATATGTGTGCTGTTCATTCATTGGCTGGTAATGGCAGAGACCTGCTTAATGATTCTGAACGCGAGAGGATGTCTTTAAATGAATAGACAGGTAACTACAGTAATTAAAACACCACAGGTGCAAGGTGAAGTCTTAAAGTGCGCTGCTGGATGAGCCACTGTTCTAGCCTGGGTTTGGGCCTCATGGTCTGGACTATTTGAAGGCTATATATCAATCTTGAACCTGGAACATATGCTGAAATGCAATCAAATTTAATGATTCATAAAATAAAATGAAATAAATTAATTCCCTTGTTTGATTGCAATTGTTACCTTGCAGTTTTTTTTAATTTTTTATATATTACTCTCGTTTTGTAGTCATAAACCTTTGTTTGAATTAACCGATAATCAAACCGGTAATCAGGATCTTATAGAGGCTCAGTACTCTGCTCTCCTGCAATAACAGAGACTGAATACTCCCATCTCCTGCAGTAATAAAGGCTGAATACTCTGCTCTGTTGCTGTAACAGTCTGAATACTCTGCTTTAGCTGCAGTAACATCGGCTAAATACTCTGCTCTCCTGCAGTAATAAAGGCTGAATACTCTGCTCTCCTGCAGTAATAAAGGCTGAATACTCTGCTCTCCTGCAGTAATAAAGGCTGAATACTCTGCTCTCCTGCAGTAATAAAGGCTGAATACTCTGCTTTAGCTACAGTAACAGAGTCTGAATAGTCTGATCTCCTGCAATAATAAAGGCTGAATACTCTGCTCTAGCTGCAGTAACAGAGGCTGAATACTCTGCTCTCATGCAGTGATACAGGCTGAATACTCTGCTCTAGCTGCAGTAACAGAGGCTGAATACTCTCCTGCAGTAATAAAGGCTGAATACGCTGCTTTAGCTACAGTAACAGAGTCTGAATACTCTGCTCTCCTGCAGTAATAAAGGCTGAATACTCTGCTCTAGCTGCAGTAACAGAGGCTGAATACTCTGCTCTCATGCAGTAATAAAGGCTGAATACTCTGCTTTAGCTGCAGTAACAGAGGCTGAATGCTCTGCTCTCCTGCAGTAATAAAGGCTGAATACTCTGCTCTAGCTGCAGTAACAGAGGCTGAATATTCTGATCTCCAGCAGTAATAAAGGCTGAATACTCCGCTCTCTTGCTGTAACAGAGGCGGAATACACTGCTGCAAGGGACTACAGTGACAATAATAACAGGCCATTAAAAATTTGAGATAACGGATCTAAAATGAAAAACAAGGAAAATCCAGGTGAAAATAACGCTCACATCTGCTAAACTGCAAATGACATTTAGCACCGAAAGTGTCGAGCTGAAGTGTGACTGAGCATTTTAAGCATCCAGAAGTGCTAACGTTACCCACTTAAGGGAAACACAGCAGGAGCAAGTCGCGTTGTTTGAAAAAGGAATGTTTTGCGTTTTCCAGTGCACTCAACTTTTCCATTAAAAAAAAGATGGCCATTACACATCCCAGGGATTTCCGACGCACTTTGTCGAATATTAATCACTGCTACACAAGCTGGAAGATGTGACATCTCGCCCCGGCTTGCACACTCAGTCCTAATGCACCACGTTTATCTTGCAGGGCCCCAGTGGGCTTGGAGAAAGACTTACAGATACACGCGGCCTTTAATGGTGTATTTACAATGCATTTCATTTTCTCTTCTCCCAGAGTCGAGCAAGCTTTCATTCAGCGCCTTCCCCCTGACCCCCTCCCTGTACACTGTATTAGTGCACTGGTGAAAGTGGAAATGCAGTCTTGCGGATGAAGGACTGCTCATTAAGATAAGAAGCAGCTTGAGCCTGACATGAAAAGGTTACGTTGGGGCCAGCTCATCCAGCTGTCTGTGGGTTTTAATTCTTCTCCCTGCGGATATAGGGGGGGGGGGCGGTGGGGACTTCGTGGAATCCTGCTGAGCCCCTCAAGTGGCGACATACAGAATCGGCCCCCCTGCAGGACAGGCAAGGCACGAGGGACACACCACAGGATTTGTGCTCATCACATTCACACCCTGAACCTGTCTTGCACTTCTGTTCGGCGACTATCTCTCCCTATACTCACATATTTGTCTGGGCACTCATCACCAGTTGCCTTTAGTTGTGCTCAGAAATATAGTTGTGCACAAACCAAGGGCGCAGTACTCTATAGCTTTGGTGATTGCAGCATTTTATGTCTGTAAACTGATGTAGGGATGCTAACTGTAAATGGAGGTGGTGTAATCAGGCTGAATTGCGGAGAGATACCATTCCCAATTTCTACCCAATTTTCTTTTGTTGATCCTGGTTTGGAGGGATCACGGTGGAAAGGTAATGGCACATAGCGCTGATTATATGTGTACAGCAGACAGCTCAGAAAAGCAAAGTGTTTATTCTCAAGCGTGAACTGTCACGGAACCATAAACAACCCCTTTCTCATATCTAAAAGTAAACACATCCAGCAATACCATTTCACCCAGGATTAATCTAGTTTTGGCGTAACCACACTGTTGGGTTGTTCCCACAATTGTATCTGCTGTTATTGGATGTCCAATGTCAGGCACTTATGAGTTAGTCACAGGTGAGGGTGTGGCAGCTCTGATTCTAGATCTGTCTACTATTAATTATTACCTTTAACAGGTTGCCCCTCTGAAAGATAAGGGAACAAGCAACAGATGACTCCTGCATATCAGATATAGCCCTAGCTAGCAGAGCCCAGCTTGTAGCCGGAAGGATATGACCCTGATTGGGTGATGCTGGCCCCAGGGATTGAGGATATGGCCCTGATTGAGTCATGCTGGCCCCAGGGATTGAGGATATGGCCCTGATTGGGTGATGCTGGCCCCAGGGATTGAGGATATGGCCCTGATTGGGTGATGCTGGCCCCAGGGATTGAGGATAAGGCCCTGATTGGGTGATGCTGGCCCCAGGGATTAAGGATAAGGCCCTGATTGGGGGATGCTGGCCCCAGAGATTAAGGATATGGCCCTGATTGGGTGATGCTGGCCCCAGGGATTGAGGATAAGGCCCTGATTGGGTAATGCTGGCCCCAGGGATTGAGGATAAGGCCCTGATTGGGTGATGCTGGCCCCAGGGATTGAGGATATGGCCCTGATTGGGTGATGCTGGCCCCAGGGATTGAGGATATGGTCAAGGCTGAGTTGAGGCATAGAAGGGGGTTGATCTCATCTGACAAGGTCTGACAAAACCCCTATTATTAAAAGTTATTCATAATTGTCAAGGCTCAAAGTGATCCATTTTCGCTTATGAGTACAGTGTGTTGAATTCCTCAGTAGGTAGGTTTAATTAAAAAGCAGTCCTGCCAGGAACAATGGCGATAATGTTTCTAGGTAATAATAGTCAGGTCTACCCAGTATTGACACCTCAATTTTGAAATTGGCTAGCCTCCACTTTTACTTATGTGGGAATTAAATGGAGATTACTCTTTTATTATAGTCTCAGAGCATTCAGGTGGTTAGAGTATTCCTGTGGTGTTGTGCAGCCGTGCTGAGGCCTCCTTATCTGGGTAGTTTGTGTCCTGGCGCTTCTTCAGAGAGGCGATTAACCTTCCGGTCATGGTAATAACCAAGGTTGCCCAGCCCATTTGTTTATGTATGAGGGCCTCAGCATGTCTTAATTGCCAGAGAAATTCCCCGTACTGTTTGGAAGGGGAGAGGGGAGAGAGAAACACACACAGCCTGGTCAGGTTAGACGGAATCGGCCACTTTCTAGCAGTGTAATGTGGTGTGGACCATGAACAGATTACCTACTTGTATGGCCACAGTCTCGTACGCTGTTATATGGAAATTTGAGGAAGATGTCCTTCAGCAGTCAGCCCCAGTGACCTACCTGTAGAAACCCCACCTGGTCTGCACAAGAGCTACTTTATGGACCAGTTCTGGAAGAGGAAAGCAGGCAGGAATCCATCACATTCATGTGAAAATCGCATAGGATTACAGCCATTTCCATAAAAACATGTCCTCCTCAAAAGATCTGAATGTAACCATGCTGCACTTGGTCTGATTCTGTGCTAACAGGAGCAGGGATGGTAACATACAGTAATGATGGTACTGAGTTAAAGAGAGCGGTAGAGACCTGCAGTAACTGGTTCTGGAGAACATTGGCCTGCTGTGATGTCTTAAATCCCACCAAACCCACCCCAGCTCGGGTCTTTTATAAAAGAGCCTTTTTGAGGCTGGCTTTTTCTTTTTTACTGTGAAACCCATATAAAAGTAATCCTCCCAAGTTCCTTCTAATGCGAGGCCTGCTTTCTTTACATTCCAGAGTGGCTTTCAATATTTTTTTTTCTCAGATCTCACCCTACCCTGTAACAGAGAGTCTGTTTTTCTGTTATACCGATATGGCTCAAATTGTTACAAAATAAATAATAATGGAGGGAAATTTAGTTTCATTCAGATCCGTTCTCTCATAAAGACCGGGCTTGTGTGGCTGGTACTCCAACTGTAAATAAACTCAGTCACAAACTCGATACACATAATTGAAACTGGTGTGTCCTGGAAGTAAATGTTTGTTACTAGTTAGTATTACTATTTGTCGCCACCCTCTTGCTAAAAATTGAATGTGGGCAGTAAGTGTCCATTAAGACACTGACTAAACATCACACACACTACGCAAACGGACTAAACTTCACTATCTCTACTCACACTGACTGAATGGCACACTCTCTACTCAAACTGACTATTACATCAACCTCTTACTACTGACACTGATTAAACGTCACCCTCTCTCTACTCAAACTCTTGACTAAATGTTACCTTCTCTCTACTCAAACTCAGACTAAACGTCACCCTGTTTCTACTGACACTGACTAAATTTCACCCTCTCTACTCAAACTCTGTGACAAAATGCCACCCTCTGTTCTCACGCTTCCAGAATTCCAACAGCAGGAGCAAACACATTCATGGATGGAATGTACAAATCCTTGACTTTTTAAATAAGTATAATCCTGATGCATGCAGTCCTCTGTTTCTTTCGCTTGAGGGTTGTGAAATATATTGCTTCTACAAAAAGACCCCATGCAGTTAAGCAATAAACGATATTGTTTTGCAAGTTTATTTTGATCCATTTCACAGAACAGGATTTGCATTTTCATTGTAATTCTCAGTATTCACCTTCTCTTGAGAACGACTAATAATTAATAAGAGTATCATGGGTGCTTACAGTAATACTGTTGATGGTTCAGATCCATGCAGTCATATTTTAACTTATTAATTTCACTTAATGAATGAAAGCTCTTTATACAGTGTTGTCTGTAAAATGACTGGAGATTAGAAAATGATTAAAGGAGGAAAGAAATTAACATAAGCCTCATCCAGTTCAACATTCTTCCTAATTAAAATCACTCATCTGGAACCACTTCATTTTCCCCCTGAAGCTCTCATGGGTATTACTTTTATTTTTATTTATTTTTTCTACGGCATTTGCTTGTATTCTTAACTTGCATATTATGATGGACATTTCAGATGCAAGGCCTGTGTCATTTACTGCTTTGTTATTTTATCCTGTTTGGTGCACCGCATACAAGAATAGTCTCTTCATCTGACCGTATGAAGCATAAGATGTGGTGAAATCCTTCCGGATTAAGGCATATGTTTTTTTAATCCACGCAGCCGTGACGCGTGTCGATGTCTTGTCGTCACACATCAGCACAGGAGTAAATGGGTGCAGTAATTATGTTGCTGCAGCCCATATTCAGAAAGACTGAAATACTTTCTGTATATCTGCCATGCAACACTGACCCTAGTTGCCGTGTCAAAATAGGGATCCAATGTAACTAGGATAGGGTTAATACCATATCAGAGAAAATTGTGCTGTGTTCAGGGCAAGTTTTATGTGACAATGATAACAAGTTATAAGACACTTTTACAGCAAGGATATCATTTGGAAAAATGCAGATACTGTTTAAGTACAGACTGCAGAACTACATTTAGCTTGGCAAATGTATCATGCCTAACAGGTTTCATTTTTAACACCTAAATATGGATTGCACTTTTATTTCCAAATAAATCAAGCCAAAAATTGTTGTTTTTTTCTTCTTAAAAAGTTTGCCAAGTATCTTTTGATGGCTGCTGAACTAGCCAAACTCTGTTTGTGACAAAAAAATGTGATACTAAGGTGATAATTTATTTATTAGTCCAAGTTAAGGACACATAGATTCATTGAGGCCACAGTGTTGGCTTGGTTCCTGCTTTTTGGTCCAAATGAGTTTTGAGTCACAGTGAAACCACATGCAAATCCCAAATCTGTCGATTACATTCAAATTGCCTGTAAATGTGTCAGTCCATTGGCTGTCTATGAAACAGGAGTGACAAATCTAGATATTCTGACAAGCACAGAATATTCCTTCCTCATTTTACAATGTTGCACTAAGGTGCTGTAATGTTGGGGTGGATAATAACATTGCATCAACGATGGCAGTTTTCTTTTTTCCCACACCACCCAAAACCACATCTTCCCAGGTACATTGCACACAGTAAAATTCAACTGTTAATTCAACTCTACCAGAGTATATATGAGTCCAATTGGGAACTTATTTACTCTGCTTGTGGATGAATGGGAGAGTTATTTCTGTTCTCTTTTTCAAAATCTCACTGCAATAGAGTTAAATTAATAGTCTAAGCTCAATTTAATGTGATTTATTCAAGTACCCAGCTCTTCAGACACACACACACAACTACCATGTAAGAAATACTCCTGCTTTTCTTTATTTAAAATGGGAAATTTAGAGAGGCAGGAAATGACTGTCAACACAAGCGCTGCAATTAATGTGGATAGTTTTAGCACAATGGAGCGGTTAAATCTGGCTGTGGGATTTCTGGAGATGCCTAGTACCTGATAGCGTACAAACTGCGATATTTAAACAAATTAAGCTATTAATTTAGCTTCATATACAATGTTTTTCTTTTCGTCCTAAACTGACAAATGCAGCTCCATTTTGTGAGGTGACAACACTACTTTGTGTCACCTTAAATGAAGCTCTTTCCTGGGTTTCCTGCCTCTCTGCGGGAGCGTTGAGGCACGGCTTCAGTAGATTTCTCATTATTCGCTGAGCAGAAGTTGTATGAAAATGACTCACCCTTCAGGGGGCTTAATAGCCTGACAGTTTCCAGTTCAATGTTCTGTCTGTAATTACAGCCAGTTGGTCCTTGGGGGTCAGCTAGAGAAGCTCCATATTCCTGTTTACATTTTGCTTTGATTCTACGGTAGGTATTGATTTGTCGTAGGTATAGTTAGGTAAAGCAGGTGTTTCGGGAACGATACTGCTCCTTACGTAGCATTGAAAGTATGTGTTTCATGGTTTAAATACATAGCTATATACTGAATACTATGGGATTCCAATTTGTAAAAAAGTCCTGTTTTGCATTTTTATATCAACGAGATGCTAGAACTCAGTATCCCAAAATGCTTTCCCATTCATAGTGATGGCATTTGCACAATTGGACCATTGCCACCGACAGTGTCTGTATTAATTTTTTGTCTCATCCCGTATCAATTTTTACTTATAAACTTAATTACAAATAGGATACATTAGTGTCCATGGGCACAAATGTTTTGGTGCATCCCATGAGACCGGCTAGTCGAGGATAGTCGCGGTCATTTTTGTTGTTGCGTTTAGTACACAAATCTGACCGTGCGCTCGTAACTATGATATTTTAAAAAAGTAACAAAAAGCTGCATGTCGATCATTTGCTGATGACTTTTTTGTGGTTGCAGAACAATTTAATGCTCCATTTTCTTATATGAAGTTGTCACTGCTGCCGTCTATGATAAAATATGCTAGCATAGCATTTAGCAGTATATCGGAAATGCAATTCAGTGGGACATCTGCTTTACCTTCCCATTGACTCTGTACTAAGTGTTGATTCTGTCTGTCATTTTTTGATTTCATAATAGGTGTTAATTCCGTAGCAGGTATCAATTCTGTATTAGGTGTTGATTCCATAGTAGCTGTTGATACTGCCGTCCATTGTAGATATTGATTCCATAGTAGATGTTCATTCTGTAGTAGGCGCTGATTCATAGGTAATTATTGTATGGTAGGTAATTGCTACATAGTTCTAAAAAATCTGATGCATGTTAGAAAAAAATATTTTAATCAGTTTAATGGAAAAGTTGTTTTTCCTGTGGAAAGGATTTGCATTAACATATTTTAATATTCTGGGCTGCACCGTAGTACTGAACTTAAACAGTGAAACAAGCTTTTAGGAACAGCATCTGTCCCCGGAGATTTTAATCTCTCAAGTAATATAGTTACCGAAGTGAATTGTACATATAAACTACAGTCATGTTTTATTTGCGTAGTATCAGTAAGGAGAGCTGAGCTCGGTTTTAAAGACATCCAGTGTACTTATTTAACTGTATGGTGAATCTATTTCTAATACAAGAACCATGGTGCCATCCTGAATTTGAACTTATGCTTGAGTTCCTTGGCCACCACTTTACACCACTTTACACTCAAATGTAACGTAACAGTAGCACATTTTGTATTATTATAAATGAATAATAAAAAAACAAAAACATTCTACATAACAATAAGCCATTGCCAAGTGTACTTTTGAAATGTAAATGAACAGTTTTAATCGTGCCATTGTGTGATTTGGCTGCAGTTACACAGTGTTACAGTAAGTCCCTCTTTGCTAAAGCTGTCTAATGTTAATGAAAACCCATCCGTGTTTGTGGTGCTTTGCGCGTTGACAGCTGTTACCTGTCTCCCAGATTCTGCAGGATTTCTGTGTTTGTACTGGGTGTGCTCCAAGACACGTGCCTGTGTGTTTCATCTCCGTGCTGTTCAAACGGGCGATGGCAGCAGAAGGAACCCTTCCTTCAGCGCTTCGCTGAAGAACAGACACTTATTTCCTTTGATCTTGTTTACCTAAACATTTCACACGAGGCTGAGAGACACAGGGTAGTCTGTGAGGGGTAGGACACACGGATTTCAAAGGCAAATGCCCTTTATTGCTTCATTTATTATTCCTCAGCAGAAACTAAAGTCATTTTGTGGCATTGTTAACTCTGTATATATTTAATGTTAATCAAAAAAGGCAGGGCTAGAAATTATTCTTAGAAACAGAGTGCTTTTTTATTTAACTGTCATCTGAACAAGAATGATTCTGTCCCACGTCATTGCAAAGCAGTTATTCTTACATCAAAGTTATTCTTCCAGTACAGCCAAGTTATGCCATATTCCAACATCAGTTATTCCTGTATCTCAGCAATCCCTGCACCCTGTCTGACGACTCTCACAGGAACAGTGCATTCACACCCCTTCCTCCTTTGGTGTTTGACACACACTTCTATCCATTCCCTTACCCATTTTACTGGGATAATCCTTCCTCTAATACTCTACAATTCTAGGAGGACATAACATTTGGTTTGCAGAGCAGTTTTGCAACACTTGTTGTCATTTGAATAGTAGCTTATGGGGATAGTGATTCAATAACTGTTTACCTTTGTGTGTGCGCATTATTTGAGCTGCAGTATGATATGGATGGCATTATGGATCACCTTCTGCACAGTTGTTTGGGGATTATGAAGCCAGTTAAAATTGATTGAGCAGACACAGAAGGTCCCCCTTAATGTCAGGGGATATTTTAATGACCACAGTGGGCAGTGTCCCTGCTCTAATGTCCCATCTACCCCTGCCCTCCACCCCTCCCACAACAGTCACTGCCTTTTGCTGACTTTTAAATGTAGGCTCAGCTCACCTGTGATACATCTGTGCTAAATCTACATCTTGAATTTTGCTTTAAGCACTACATTCAGGCACCTAGAATGGTGTTAATTATTCTAAGTTTATGTAATTGCTACTTAAGTTCTGTAAATGTTTGAATGGCTACTATTGGCTGTGACCCAGGCCACTCTTGACCGGATCATCTGCCCAAGCAGGCTGACTAGCGCTGAGCCCCAGGACCTGGGGTACAGAGCACCCTCTCCTGATCCTGTTTCATAGTTGGAGACATGTTTTTTTTCTCAGTGTAGCATGCTGCTGTGGTTTGGATAATAATTATTATAATAATAATAAAATTATTTAGTCTTGATTTGTTTTGAAAGTTTTCTTCGTGGCAGATTGGCGTAGTTAGCGGTCACGATGCTGTTGATCAATAGAGGAAGAGTAGTGATCAGCCTTAATTATTTCGTTTTTTCTCCTCAACATAACTTTTTGGTTGAGTTGTGCTGATGAAAGCTTGCAGTCGAGCCATATTGAAAGCTGTCACTCTCTGAAGTACAGAATGATTTAACTGCCAAACTTACCTCTTTGATGCATGGGATGAAATCGAGGGTGATAAAAAATCTTTGGAATGCAGTCTTTCTCTTCCTGAGACACTTCCACAGATGTACTGTCGAAAGATGTGTTGGTTTATTTGATGAATGCTGACAAAGTGCGGCTGCTACTTCACGTTGTCGGCAGGCTGATAAACTGGTCACAGTGTTCATTCACTCTCAGTGCTAATCTCAAATAAATTGATGGAAGAATAATTGTCAGAGCGGATGCAGGATTCTTCAGTTTTAGATTACCTTGTGTGCACCAAAGCATATAATTATTTCAAGTTGAATGATTATGAATTCTTCAAATAACTGCAAATCAGAACTTGCACTATTTACACAAAAGTCTCCCATTAAATCTTCTGTTCATCTGCTCATCTCGACTGTGATGCATAAATCACAAACTGATTGCATATATTTTGGAAGAGTTTGAGAGAGATGGAGAGAAAGAGATTTTTTCCAACGAACGGTTTTAATGATTTTTTTTTTCTTCTTGGAGAATGTGTTTTTTTTTGCCATATCTGGCTGGGGTATCGCAATGTTTCAATCATTGAATTAACTTTTTTGCCCACAAAGTTGCCATTAAGATTAATTCGTGCAGATCATATCAATTCCAGCAAAAAAATAATAATACATTGAAAGATTCTTCCGTCATGGTCAATTTTATTCCGAGAAGCATGAAGGATGAAGCATGAAATTCCCACTTCTCAAAATCAAAATTAATTCCAGATTAAATGAATAATGATCAGTTTCTTCTTTGTTAGCCGTCTAATTAGTCATGTTGACTGAAAGCTTGCTAGTATGTAAAGTTCTCTGTGTTCTTAAAATCCCATGACATCCCCGCTTTTGCTTGTGTGTAGCCATATTTTTGATATCCCCCAGTTTCTGAGATACTCAAACCACCCTGTCTGGCACCAACAATTATTCTACGGTCATAGTAATTTATAGTAAGATCGCATTTCTTCCCCATTCTGATATGTGGTCTGAAAAACAGCTGAACCTCTTGACCACAGTTGCTGCCACATGATTAGCTGATTAAATATTTGCAGTGACAAGCTGGTGGACAGGTCTACCTAATAAAGGGATCACTCAGTGTATACATACGCTTGTACTCTCTGGTCTGGACATAATGCCCTCTGATCATTGCTATCACAGAAACCATCAGTAGCTCTGCTGTTCCCATTGAAACTGTAGACGTGTGAGAATAATTGCTACTGCTGCTTACAATGAGTTTGCAGCGAGATGGTAATTTCTGAAAGATCTTTTTGCACTTGTGCTGGGTAGGTGTACAGGGGGCTGGATTAGCCATCAGGGGTGTGAGTGGGCACTCAAGCATGACAGAGGGGCTGGCCTTCAGAGGCGTATAATCAACCCACCATGAAAAAGCTATGCCTGCAATATCCGAACACATGATGCTGTAGGGGCTGTTTGTGTGTCAAATATATAGATCCTGTTCACGGTCAGATACTATTATAGTAACTATGTTATACAAAAATAAATTCATACCAACAAATCAGTGACCTGATGAATATTCCTTCACTTTAAATGGAATCGTTATTAATTGGCTGTGTTGTGAATTCAATCGCACGGTCACTTCTGTTTATTCCTGATAGAAGTCAGCAGCCTCGCAGGGAAGGCCCGGTTTGAGAGAAAACCCAGAGTTCTTTTCTTCCCATGGCTTCATGCAAACACATCTATTTGCTTTCCAAAGCCAAAAGCCTTCACTCCTTTCTAACAGTTCCCTCTGTGCGCTGGATGTAATAATGTAAGTCGCAGATAACACCATAGAGCCAGAGCTCATGCACAGTCTAAATCTATCATCTGCCTTTTGTCTTGCTGAAAGGAGGACGAGACAGAATCCATGCTAAAGCTCTACAACCTTCAACAAGCGCTTTCTGAGAACTACTGCACCATTCCCTGTTGTTGTCAGGGCAACAGCAGCTCCATCATTCAACAGTGCAATTTATGTAAAAAAAATAAAAATGGGGGGGTTGGGTGTGTCTGTAATGTCATGTTCGAGTGGTTTGCAAAACAAAATAGCATGTAATACTCGTGTTTGGCATTTATAATGGGTCTGATCTTTCAGACTGACCAGCACTGACCTTTCTATAGCTGTTTGCTTCCAGCCAAGTGGCTGGCTGATTGCAGTCATTTGCTACATGTTAAGTATTTTCAATGTGAAGACATACGTGTCATACATTCTACTCATGACATCTAGACAGCATGCTTTCAATCTTTTCCTGGCGGTAGTGCATTGCGTTCCATTTTTATTGGGAATTTGCAGCCGGAAACACTTGAGTTGCAACACCACACTGGATGGACTGTGGTATTGGACACCTTGTGAGAAGAAACATGCACTATTTCAGCAAATGCAGCAAAATGGCTGCCGACGCAAGCAGTCATTCTGAGGGCATGTGGATAAGGGTCCTGATTGGCCAGCGCACGGCCATCCACAGCCACAGTGACTCCTTTGCGTGTCTCATTACCAAGAGGTTACCCACCCACCCAGGCTGCGTCTCAAGGCAGTGCTGCTCTTAGGCAGTATTCTAAGACAGGAAGGCATCGGGTGTCGTCCTATTTGAAAGTCTGAAAAAAACAATGCCTTCTAAGGTGCCTTCATTTGGACAATTTTGAAGGCAGCATCAATGCATCCTTCACCGGGTATGATATCCCATATTTCTTTGCGATTAACCTTAAGCTTCTAACTTCTGTTAAATTAATGGCAGCTGAAAACAGCGGCAGAGTCCACCCAGAACTGTGCACAGTCTGTAAAAGAGCTCGTCCACAAGTGCAAGTATGCAGCAGGCTTGTTATTTTGTTGTGGTTATATTTTGTAAACTACGTTTTAATAAAGTAACACACTGAAATACTATATTTAATGTTTATACGCCTCTGTGAGCTTTCCATGATCAAGGTAGATAAATTGCTTGTAATCACCTAATCATGTTACTTTGACTCTGACATCTATCTGCCTTCAAACTGCGTCTCATTACCGTGTTGTTATGGTGCTGCCTAAGCACCAAGAAGATGCCTTTGAAGGACACATGACTAAGCGGGCAGCAAGGCAGCAAGGCAGCAAGGCATCAAGGCAACTGCCGTTTGAGACGCCGCCATTGTATGCCGGGCATCGGGTTCAAAATCCAGATTCAGAAAGTACAAGTATTTTGTTCCAATAATTCTTCCACCAGGAGGTAGAAGAACTAATTAGTGAAATCATCAGGGTGGAAGAAACACATGACAGGACTTTTACTTGCTGACCCCTGGACTTTTCACCTTTGGTTACTCGCACCATTTCTTGCCTGAATTTGCCTGAAACTTTGTGTCCTGAAATCAGAAATATTTAATAAGTTTTTATAGTGTGTGCCATACGGTATCTGAAAATGGACCTAAATTGAGACGGTGGTGAGTGTTTAAACTTTAAAGATAGTAATGGGCAGTTTTGTCCTTTTCATTTGTGCTACTCATTTCAGGCTGCACATAAACAGTCAACAATCCGTTTTCAACAATATCACTCATTTTGCCATAAGTTTAGCGCGACTTTCATTACCGCACAAGAAATATTTGCAGTTGACTGGTATGCTGCAATTAAAACATCCATCTGCAAACGCAGATGTTTGTTAGAAGATGCATTAGTACAATTAATTTGCAGCATAATGTAAGTACGCTCATCTGTTTGCTTTTGTTACTGTTATTTTAGAAACAAACCGAATGTCAAACCAATAAAGCTTTATTTTTAATGAATAAAACTACTACTTAACTCTCCTTTTCAAATCTAGTTATCTGGATTTGTCTCATCAATGTTTTTGGCTGTGGTCTTTTAAAAACAGGTATGGATCCTCTTTCATGCAGATATGCTGCTGGTAGTAGCAAGCACTACTTGAAAGAAAGAAAGAAAGAAAGAAAAGAAAGAAAAGAAAGAAAAGAAAGAAAAGAAAGAAAGACCCAACTCTATTCTCCCCTTTGAGCAAACCTGAGATGGAATTTTATTGAGATGGCAATAAAATGGATCCTCTTCATTTCGAGGTCAGAAACCGGATAGAACCTGCCTCTGCTGTTGCTTAACCTACGGTACATGCTTATGTTTGTCTGTCACAAATCTGCTTTGCTATGCTCCGAGGAAGGATGTCAGTCAAAACCGCGGCATCTGAAACGTTTAACTAAGAGGCAGTAAACAACCCAGTTTGGCATTAGCGTCCGCTGAACCCGCCCATCTGTGAAATGGGCTGAGTTACACGCCATTTTCACCAAGGGACGTGAACAAAATACATTGTTGTTTTTGTCTGTAAATTAGACGTTGAGAAATTTCATAAATGTTGCTGCTTTCCAGAATCCCATTGCTGCCGTGAGGTGAGGAGATCAGCCACGCTGTGCCAGGCCTCAGCCGAAAGTTGCACCTCTTTGCGCTTAGATTGGTGTTTCCGCCTTCATGGTGATGCAACATTTTTTTAATGGTCGTAATCCGGCTCTGTGGGAAAAGGCACTTAAATGAATTGTGACGTGCATAACTAAAAGCCTGTTAAGCAAGGCTAGACTGAAGCTGACAGATGGACCTACAGGGACATGTCTTGGCACACGGCGAGGTTATGTTGTGCGGGTTGTGTAGCAGAGGTGAGTGTCGGTGGGTGGAGTTCTGAATCGTCTGTCCTCTGTGGCTCAGTGAGCAGTCGCAGCCCCCATCCCCATCTGCGGCTATGACGCGGTCTCGCAACACTTTAACTCACTGTTAAATAAACACGCTGGTCCAGGGAAGGTTACCGGCAGTACCTCCGTTTGTGCTAACCGAGCTGATTTAACTGAGCAGTGCTGGAGACTGCAGCAAGAAGCGGGGGAATCGCGCGCACACATTCATTGAGGGGGGAAAACGTTTCTTTGTCTGAGGGCAATATAAATTGACATAGTCTGCTGCGTTTCCATAGCAACAAAGCAATTTCACCATTCAATGAGAAGAATAGAGTTGTGGGTTTGCTGTTGTTGTTGTTGTTGTTGTTGTTGTTGTTGTGCAAGTTTCATCATATTTTGTTAGAATCATTTTCTGCTTGGGCACAGTATTCATAAGAGGCAGAATGCAATAATGGCAGAAGCTTCTTCCCTTATAATTTATACAAAAGTGACTGTAAAATGTTCTGATATTTATCAGAAGTCTTCTAGATGCTTCCGGCTTCTCTTTTCTCTCAATTTCATCAACTACATTAATGTCACATACATAAAAGCAATATTCAATGGCTTTCAAAAGTACATGCAGACCCTTTAACGTAGTTACGTGGTTAATGATACTTGAAATTCCCCCATGGGACAGAATCACTTGGAATGTCGCTGAGGTTGTCTACTGCCATATTTCATTGGTGGGATGGTGATGCATGAATCCATTCCGGTCGGGATTTAACCGTGTCACCCTGGAGCTTGGAAGCCCAAAGACTCATTTGGTCTTATCGCTCTCTAACCCCTCTACTTTGCTGTTGTCAGCAGTTGTTCTCAGCTTTCCTCAAGATTACACTTTTCAGCTCGAGGAAGACGTTGGCCCCTTCCACAATTAGGTGGGAGTGTCTGGTCTGATAGGTTGTTAAAAATAAACCCTGTGTTGCAGGGTATGCCTGTTGGGGTTGATCAGATGGAGATCTCTGGGAAAGGCAAACACCAGATAATCACTATGTCCTTTCCTGTATTCTTTATGTTTCTATAAAAAGGCAGCGCGTAACTGCTCAGTAGTCACTCAGCTGTAAATAAATTCCATTAGCGCTTAACAAACAAGAACATGCCCGGATAGACTCAAACTAGAATGATAAAACTTTAACATAAGCCAATCTTGTCCTGTCGTTGCTAGGCCGGGCACAGTGTGGTTTCAAATTACCTATCAGGAAGAATACTTACATGGGCTAGAGGTACTTACAAGCCCTGCACAGCCGAATACAAATTGAAGGACTACAGACATTGAATGTAATGATGTAGTTTGCTAGATTATTGCATTGATATTGGTTACAGCAAACACCACCATAGAGTAATTGAATCTGTGATGCAAATCTGTTCTGTACACATAGCTTATATGACTGCTCCAAGTGTTTTTTTCCCCCTTTCATGAATAGTATGGTGAGTGTACACCTTAACACTGCTCATTTACTGTGCTGTTTCACTGTGAATTTTAAGTCAATAACAGGACTTCCTGGTATAAGTACAGGACTGGAACAAAGACTCAATTATTACATGTGTATCCTCTGGTGAGAACATTTCTGAGGACATAGCAAAACAGCTACTCTCTAAAACTCCTCTTACATTTGAATGAAAGAATAAAATCACATTTCCCACCGTGAAATATGAGATAATACTTTTATTCCCCACAGTCATATCCCCAAATGAAGCAAAATTTAATGAAGAAGGCTTAATAGTATTAATAATTCAGTAATGCCATATATGTGTCAAACTAACTTCATGTAAACTGATGCCTGTATTCTCCCCTGATAGATTAGATTCATTTGAGATATTTGAGTTCTTACATTTGCTGCGTGTGATGGAATTTGTACCATAGTTATGTCTCAGGGTATTGATAGGCTCAGTAATGGCACTCCGGAGTTGTATCTGCTTACAGCTGCTGTGTAGATGTAAGAGAAAGGTAGGTCATGTGAAATGCATCTCTTTTATCTGACGGTCGTTCCTGTGTCCCCCGCATCCAACATGGCACACCCACAGGGCTGGAATGGAGCTCTCTCCCAGCCTTCCCTGTGTGTACGGACTTGTTCCTCTGTGTGTACGGACTTGTTCCTCTAAATGGTTAAATGGTAAATGGTTGGAATTTATATAGCGCCTTTATCCAAAGCGCTGTAAAATTGATGCTTCTCATTCACCCTTTCATACACACACTCACACACCAACAGTGATTGGCTGCCATGCAAGGCACCGACCAGCTCGTCAGGAGCATTTAGAGGTTAGGTGTCTTGCTCAGGGACACTTTGACACAGCCCGGGCGGGGAATCGAACCCGCAACCCTTCCACTGCCAGATCACTGCTCTTACCGCCTGAGCCATGGGCTCGTTCTTCTGTGTGTACGGACTTCCACCTCTGTGTGTACGGACTTCCACCTCTGTGTGTACGGACTTCTACCTCTGTGCGTACAGACATGTACATGTACGCACTACTCATGGGCCGGTGGAGTAACGTAGCTGTGGAGCGCAGGGACTGTGCTTGCTCCTCAGTGCTGCTCCCCGTTGCTCCTTTCTCTGAGCCCCAGATAGGAAGCCTGGGATTTGGCCCGCAGCGAGAGCATTGCTGTGAAGCTGAAGGGGAGAGCCGGCCCTGTGGGGCCTTTCCCAGCGGTCGCCTCCTGGGGTAATTAGTGGCAGCCTCTCTCTGCGGACCGCCACCGCGGGCTGTTGTTGTGTGCGTTATCCTACCCGCTGTTTCCGCTCCTCCTGCCGCCGACTCCACGCCATCCGATGCACACAGACTGACATTCAGCGCCCCCCCGTGCCAAGAGCGAGTGCCCAGCGAAGAGCCACCTGCCACACAGCCCGTCCCCATGGCACGAATTAAGAAAGAACCTTCCGCAGATTTCGCCGTCTACTTCGGACGCAAGCTCTGCTTTCCGCGGCTGAGTTATGGCAGTAGCTTCATTTAATTTGCTTTAACATATTTGGCCCCTCCCCAAAGGGGACCTTTCATTTGGTGGCTCGTTAAATCTGTCAGTGTCTAACACACACAGTGCAGACTGCATGTTTTTCATTAGTGTTCAATTTAATTCCACCCCTGTTTTACCACTGCTGTATTTACTGTGCTTGTTTTGGTTATAATGACATGGTTCCTAAATGTCTAATTTGAATATTTTCCATTAATAGGTTTTCTTTTTTTTTTAAATAATTTTTTATTTCAGTTTAATTATATTACCTTTCCCTGTACCATTACTTTATGGAGAAAAGCTGTCTCCATTCATGCTGTTCATATATGAATCTTCTGGAAAATTGGTTTAATTTAACTGATAGCTGTTTGCTTCATTTTTATGATCTATTTTTGCAGCAAAGACACGTTTATCCAGCTTGTCTCAAGACGTGTGATGGTGTCTCATATGATGACAGGTTGACTTTTTGAACTATGCTTTCAAAGTTAATCATATCATCTAGACAGGCGTTACTTTGAAATAACATGATGTATGTGTGTTTATGATCGCATGATAATGCCTGTTATTTAAAAAAAGTTTATATAACTTTAGTTCTCTCTCAGAACACTGGAGTCACCAGCTGTTTCTAGTTATTAATTCAAAGCAGTTTCATTCAAATAATTGATATTCACACGTTTTGTATTGATCAGTGTTCGAATAGAGGTTTTTTACATGCTGTCAGCTGGCATCTCACGATGTGCCCTGAGCAGATTTAGGCTTGGTTATTATTTGGAAAGTAAAACTGAGTAGAAAGTAGGGACACTCTTCTATCTGGACCAAATAAACCCCAGGGATGGGGATCCTGTGCTGTTGGAGATTCTGTGTTTCAGATGAGATGTTAAACTTAGGTCCTGACTCTGTGCTAATTAAAGATCCCATGGTGCACATCGCAGAGTAGGGGCTTCCCCAGTGTCTGGGAAGAATTCCCAACCCTGATCTCTCATCCTGCCACCCAGTCATGCACCAGTTTAATTGGTTCAGTATTCCCCTCCATCTCCACCTGGTGTGTGCTGAGTGTTCTGGTGTAAAATGGCTGCCATGCATCACCCAGGTGAGGCCTACACATTGGTGGGGGTTGAGGTGTGTACCCCTTATTATAACTATTATTATTAGTAGTAGTATTACCACTGATACTAGTAGCTTGGCACAGAAATGTCACAATTTAAAACATATGTTCTTTATAGGCAAAGTGAGGGTTGTTAAGAGAACATGAAGTTCAACAGTAGAAAATGAAAAAAAGCAAAAAAACAAAAGCAATCTTGAGTACTCTGCAGCTAAACTAAACCAATCTTTCAAGCTCCTTTTTGCACAAAGCGGGGAAAGACAGATGACAGGCGGCCTCCGTAATAACCCTCAAAAACAAAGATAAGGCTAAATCCTAAAGGAACTAAGACATTTGCCTTGAGCGAGGCAGACGTTTAAATGCATATGTTTATGTGTATCTTTTCTGGGAAAGTATGAAATGTTGAGGAAGGCAAGATTGATTCCACTGTCAGCTTGAGCTAATGAACAGCTACCCACGCATTATAGCAGTGAGTGTTCACGACGTAACCCTGAATTCACAGGTGGAATTTATTTATGAGCAATAACTTTGTATAAATTAGTGTTACGGTTGGCACAATGTGAATTAATGTATGACAGACATTTGAAAGTGTTAAAATGTTTCCACACTAGGAATTAGTATCTGAGATACCGTTTGTTCTTTGTTATTGAAACTTCAGGAAAAGTAATTATCGTGATAATGAAAAGTAACCTTGATAATGGTTTAAATAGATTCACTAATTTCTATATATTATTCAATGTCCTTTAGTTGGGAGTTGAAGAAAAGCATGATGTGCACTGCAGAACTGATTTCAAGGGCCCTATTTTGTCAAACTCAGGACGCAGTGGCCAATCAGAACCCTTGTCTACGGTGCATTGACAGCCTAGATGGAATGCTTCCAGAACTCTGTGGAACATTTCCCATTTGGTCATGAGCTAATGCTACGACGAGAAGATTCCCCCGGTAGATATTATTTGTTCTGTAATATTCTGTCAAGGTCACAGAGAACATTCCATCACATGCTGTACACATACTTACAGTATATTGAATTGATGCCAAGAAGGTACAAAATATATGCAGTAAGTAAGTGAAACGTACTGTGTGAACATTCATAAGAAAATATTACGATGAGGCTGCCACATTATTCTGCCATTAATGCATCTCATGAAGTTCATAGGGCCTTATATGTTGTGTTCCTGTCGTGGCTGCATGCTGTTTTCTTATATATTCAAGGAAGGGTTGCCCTGCAGAAGTACCGTCAAGGGGTATCTGCGCCTGAAGCACAGCGTTTCAAACCAGCCGTGAAGCAGCGATGCGAAACGCCCCACACAATATATTTGCATGAAACGGCCCAGTCGTTAAGCAGAGAAAGCCTCAGTCTGGGAAAGATGAAGTTTTTGTTGGCAGCCTGGGGGATTTTTTAAAAGTCTGTTGGCGAGGGGGAGAACTGCAGTGCAGCAGATATGCTGTATGTCAGTGTACTGTATTAGTGGTGGAGGCCTGATGCCTTGCCCAGGGAAAAGGAGCGGGGTTGGTTTAGCGGAAGAGGAGAGGACTTGGCAAAGCTTGCTGTCAGTTTGGGGACTTCTCTGAGTTCACAGGAGTGTTTGGTATTCAGCTATGCAGCTCCAGAGAAGTGACTGACAGCTTCGGTGCTTTATAAGCATTGGAGCTACTTCAATAAATGGACCTCAAGACCTAAGCCTGGACATTGCAATTATTTACTTGCTTTCAAGCTAAAAATGATGTTGTTTGACATTCATATTATGAATTTATTTATTTGATTTGCAATCCATATATTTCTGGGAGTGTACTGATAGCAGTAGCCAGATCATTTTATTTTGCTCCAGGTTCTTTCGTGTTTTTGAAAGCTTTTGGCAAGTGTGCATCACCCTGCAAACACTGGATGTACTTGATTAATTCTTCATTGCACATGCAGAATTGAGGTCTGGGTTGGAATTGTGATTTTCACCCAATAAAACCAGTCCAGAATCCAAGATTTTTGGTCAGTTTGGGACCTAACTCTGTCTTTTTGAAATGAACATCCGAGGACCCATTTTCACATAGTTTGTGGTCAAGCTGCAGACAAAAGTGTGGGGTTCATAAATGCAAATACTGTGAGACCTTGCTTGAATAGGCTACTTTAACCATAAAACAGGAACATCAATGTTAGGTTCAGCCCGGGTCAGGCTTTCAAATAGCTGCAACGTACAGACTCTGCTCGGGGCTCATGTTGGGCTGAAATGTTTAAATGTCTTTGAGCTTTCATTGAATATAATCTTTAATCCAATAGTTTTTTTTTTCCTTACATATTATTAAGCAGGGTCAATGATGGTGTCATTCTTAATATGGTTACATATCCATCATTATGTATTCTACATCACATTACAGTTATTTATTTCACACGTTTATCCAAGCGACTTACAGTTGATTAGGCTAAGTGGGGAACAATCCACCCTGGAGCAATGTGGGGTTAAGGGCCTTGCTCAAGGGCCCTATAGCTGCGCTGATCTTATGGTGGCTACACCGGTGCTTGAAACACCAACCTTCCAGGTGCTAGTCGAGCACATGAGCCTATGGCATTTTAGTTTTTTTGGGCTATAGGCTTTTTTAGGCTATTATTCTACATATGTACTGAGAGCCTAGCGTATGCTCCTAAAGGGAGCAGATGGTCTCAAACCTAGCTCTTCCACCTCGGGAGTTTTAGGGTTTATTTGTTTTGCAAAGTTTGTTCAGCTGCACCTTTCCTCTATTGTCCAACTCCAAAAATCCCCAAACTGCTTTTTGGGTCATGAGTGTGCCTTAATAAGGAGACCCCTGGGATAGAAATGTCCCCAGACACAGCGTTTGACAAATGTGGCGTTCCAAAATAACAAAAAAAAACGTGTTTGTGTTGTGTTACGACGCGGTTCCTCACTATATATCATCATACTGCTTTTTAACTCAGTCTTTTCCTTGGCCAGCAGATTCCAGATTGGTCAAGCCTGTTTTTTTTTTTTCAACAGAAAAATAAGTGAATGTCACTATAATTTTACATTTTAATCATGTAAATCAGTTGTTGAGATGACCAGCGAGTCGGTATTGAACAGGCAAAGCACATCATGTGACAAGCTACTCAAATCACAGAGTGATCAGCAAGAAGGACCCTCCAGCCAATGTTTCTAAAAATATCTGAAAACCTTTTAATCGTCCCGTTTCCTCCCTGGCAAAGAGCAGCTCAGTTCTCTCTAATATATCCTGGGTAGCAAGACGAAAAAAGGCACAATGTCTGGAAGAATTCTCCAGAATGACAATGCATATTTTCTGAGCTATCCTACATTGTATTTATGGGTTCCCATTATACTTGTCCTGTATTGCTTTGTAGAAGATGTGCTTCTGAGTAACTAAATTTAGAAATGGAACAGAAATAGCCTTGTTTATCTTGGTGAAATAACAAGGGGGGAAATCAAATCAGAATAAATCAGTGAAGCCAGGCCATATAAAATGCCTGCATATCTGTTGGCCAATGGGTGCAAATATGTAGTTGATGCTAATGTTTGTCTGAGAAATCCATGTCAAGGTCAAAGCAAAGACGCACTTATTCGCTTTCAGGCATTCTTTTATCTTCTAATATTTTTCCAACACACTGATGCATTCTGACAAGTGCTCATGTTTATTTTCAGGTACCAGCTTCCAAAAGGATCTTCCATTACTGTGCAGTCAGTCCTTGCCTATGCAGTTCTGACTCTCGCAGAATAAATTATTTTCTACCCAAACTGAAGTCATGTTCAATTTTGCTTTTCTTGAAATAGCAATTTCATCTTTGTCCGGATGCAAAAACTAAGTAAGGATTTGCTGGCTGTGTTCTTTGACAAGAGCCAATGGGGTTTATTTGCTCTCTGAGTTGCCTTCCTGAGGTTTTTTATAAAATGTCTGCGGCTACAGACACTGCCAATGAAGCAAAGTGCTTGCTTAAATGCAGGAGGATGAACTGAACATTTTAATTAAGCACACATGCTAATTTCAGAATGATTTAATTATGCACAAACACATACCCTTGAATGTGACTAATAGGGTGGAACCCACTCAGTCGTGTTGCCATTTAAACATTAAATCAACTTAATATTGAGGCGATAGAAATGCCTTCTATCCTTTTCGTTTCCAATGACACAGTTTTCTTGTGTTGACAGGCATTAATGCCAGATTATCTATTTGACATTCTATCACAACGCTTATGATATTGGATATATATATATATTTTAATACAAGCATTTGTGTCATTAAAAAAGGGCATAACCTGATAAGGGACCATATAACATGAAATCAGATTAAATTATTTGCTCTTTTTTGCTGAATTTACAACCAATATACATATTTTTTCATGAATAAAGAGTCCTATGGCAGGCACAGTCCCTTGCTCTACAGTGAAAATCTCGAGCTTGTCTGTCCATCCCATGATGAACCCTACCACACTCCCCTCACCCAGCAACACGGGGTCACCTCCACCCTAAACCTGTCATTTGGTAGGAAACATTACGTTTGTCATTACGTCGAAAAGGTCTATGAAAAGTGTGAATAAAAAATATATATATTGAGATATATTCATACATGTATATTATATATCTATGAAAAGACAATTGGTGTGTTTTTCTTATGTATGCCCTAGAACAGGGGGTCAAACTGAAGGGCCACAGTACTATACCTGAACGTTTGTGGTTGCCTTTCAATCTGCAGCCAATTAAGGCCTTGAGAAGAAAGTGTGTGAATTTTTTGAGCCAATCAACACCTTAAATGAATCACTGGTTCTGACATGCACTGAAAAACCAACAGCTCTCCAAGACTCGAGCTATTACATCTGACCTACAGTAGCTAGAAAGTGCATGTCGTATCAATTGCAAGCAAGTCTTACACAGCAGTGTTAAATAAACTCTCGCCAAGTTTATATGAGTCCAACAGGGACTCCCAGTACTCCATTAAAGTTAAAAAAGTACTCTGTCTGTGGATTTGAGTTTGCAGTTTGCTGCTGTGTACCCATAGCATGCACTATCTGTGTCCTCTGCTGAGGTTACAGGAGATGTCTTCCAATTATAGGCCCACTATATCTTCTAAAAGCTGACACAGTGTTCTCTCAGATTAATGTGTTAGTTCACTTATCCACATTTGGAGTCAGGTTATGTACGTATGTAGTTATTTCTACATTAGGCAGTGTGATACAGCCGGTTGTGTGGCTTTTGTTTACTTGGATCAGGTTTCTGATATGCCAGAATTATTAATGGTGCTACTGGTGTATTTTCCTCATGCTGATCTTACTTCTCCAAGACTACTCCTGCGATGTGCACTGAAGAGTAGGCCACTTCACATGGTCCCTACTCCAGCCCTACTCCAGCAGTATGCACTAAAGAGTAAGCTAACCCATATGCTCCCTACTTCAGCCCTGCTCGAGCAGTGTGCGCTGAAGAGTAAGCTAACCTGCATGCTCCCTACTTCAGCCCTGCTCGAGCAGTGTGTGCTGAAGAGTAAGCTAACCTGTATGCTCCCTACTTCAGCCCTGCTCTATCAGTGTGCGCTGAAGAGTAAGCTAACCTGCATGCTCCCTACTTCAGCCCTGCTCTATCAGTGTGCACTGAAGAGTAAGCTAACCTGCATGCTCCCTACTTCAGCCCTGCTCTATCAGTGTGCGCTAAAGAGTAAGCTAACCTGTATGCTCCCTTCTCCAGCCGTAGCAGTGTGCACTGCAGTGTTGGCTAAACCATCTGCATTTACCTCCTTAAATATTGGACTAAATATTGGTTGTTATTCAAATTGAGACAGATTCCAATAAGTTAATGTAATTTCTATGGGTCCAATACATTGCTTTGGTATGATTTGTTAAATATTTTCCTCCTATTTGCATGCAAATAACTTTTACCTGGTAAGGGCCAGTCTTGTTTGGATAGCTGGACATATGTGCCTCATAAAGCTCTAAATCACTGCATCATACAGTTCATGTCCACAAAATCACCGCAAAAATCACTGCATCATACAGGTCGCTGATGTAGCGTCACAGGTGGTGGGACCCTGGGAAATACAACATTCAGCTATACTTGGACTTACATTTCATAACTCTCAGCCATCTTTTGAAAAGTTTTATAATTGGTTCACTATATGTAATAGATTACCCATTAGACATTCAGGTTCATTTGGCTGCTGTGCACATTTTTTCCTGTTTATTCAGTTATCCACCTTTTTCCGGAAAAAAAGGCAGCAGCAGCAGGGTCACATGCAGAATTATACTGTAACTGCATAAGCTACTTACTGCTGAGACACATCATACAGTAAGCACCTGGAATTCATATTATGCAGAGGCATCGAGAGCAGTGGTACTAGTTTAACTGTGAAAGGGGAATTTTATGTGGCATTAACTTGAATTGCTAAATAGGAACTTCTTAGAACCCATCTTTAAAGGAAGAGACTGCAGCAAGGTCATCATCTGATATAAGTTTACTTTCTGGAAAATAATAAATCATATTCATATATTTGTAAAGTAAGGGTGTGCGGTGCATTTTGAGTTTGCAACGATTGTGTTGTGATGTTATGAATAGACTTGTTTGAATTAAAAATGCATATATTAAAAGGTTTTTGTGTTCAGCATTGACTCGTAAATATGTCAAGTATGATGGGGTGAGCTTTGATTTTTTTGCTGATACAACTGTAAGAATGAGCCAAATTTTCCTCAATTTTCAGATGAATATTCTACTGGGTAAAGTGTTACCGAATGAGTGTCAAGTAGTGTAAGCTTTCCCTAAAGTTTGGGATTACAATCCAATACAGAAATTATAAAATCAATTTCAATCAATCAGCTCCCCCAAGCTGTAAAAGTAGACTTTTTCGTTCACTCAAAATGGTATTGAAGAGTAGTTCAATTTTTTATGTGTAGCAGGTTGGCAATTGACTGTGCTTGGGGCTATGTTTGCCTGAGACAGAAGCTGCTGTAGTTCTCAAAAACCATTAATTATTTCTTTGAGCTTCAAGAATTGCCACTGTTTTCAACTTAACCCTTGATTCATGGAGCAGTTTTGGCTTGAAATGAAGTTAAGAAGTGACTTGACAAATTGATAATATTTTTGCTTTTTTCTGCACTGTGATCGCCATTTATTTATTTATATTGCCCATTTATGGTGTTTTTTCATGAAATGTTCAGCCAGCAGGTCTGATTATTGTTCAGTTTATATCAATTCGGTCTATCTCACCTCATTTTGTTGGTTCATTTAAAGGATCCCCATTAGCTGATCAGCAAGTCTTCCTGGAGTCTTCCTAACATACTGCACATTACAAGATAAACATTCAATTGCAATAATATGCTTTACATTATGTCAATATGCATGTAGTTGTGCTAATGAAGGGCTGCGCCTTCACCTTGTATGTACAGACAAAATAACACATTAAGCATATACAGTTTACCAAAAATATATTTTTTCCAATAGCATAGTTCCCTTACCGAACAAATAGTTCCCATATACCTTAAGGAAAACCAATTAATTGGTATTAGTTTCAATGTGACATGTTGAAAAATACGATATATTGACATGCATTACAAAATATAGTTGAGGTTTCCTCCATATATTCAAATGTGTTATTCATTGTATGACATCACACACCTCAGAGATGCCAAGCCATACTAAAACACTTACAGAGTGGGGGTAGAGTGGTATACTACACAGATAAATAATGCATCTTTTTACAGCCTGAACCTTACCTGAACCTACCTAGCCTTAGTAGGAATGCAGTGGAATTCCCTGTAGATGTTTGTATGTGTTTGGTGCACTCTCTGTCATGGTGCGTGTTTTTCGAGTCCAGACTCTCAGCATGAGTCAGTGCTGTTCTGTACATCACTGTGTGCTCCTGCTAACTCGCACCCCTGCCAGGACGCCTCTATGCCGTGACTGTTAACGTGGAGACTCACTCCACAGCCGGAGAGCAGGTGCGTTCCCGGGGAAAACCCGAAGCCTCTTACTCACTGATTTCTCCATTTTCTCTCAATGAAGTCCCCCGTGCGGTCGGAGTGCAGGCGCAGGACTGCTGCTTGTTGCTGCTGGATGTTTGAAGTGCTGAATGCGGTTATTAATTCAGTTCTCTTTAGTGCAATTTGTTAATGCACAATAAACCGTGTGCATCCCAGCTGCTTTAGCACCAGGACAGGGAGCCTCGGTGGATGATAAAACAAAGCCTGCACAGGTAACGAGAGCCAGCTCAGCTTGTAAACACAGTTGTTGAGCCAACGGCAATGTGTGTTTGCATAGCCCGGGAGCTGTGGCCATTTCGACAGAGCGCAATCACAGAACATTACACTCGCTCTCGTGTCAGAAAAACTGTGAAGATGGTCTTGCATTCAGTTTGCTTTCATTATGGGGCAAACAGAGGCTTCTGAGTAATGTTGCCCAGTGGTGGATGGTTTTGGCGTAGTTTTGTCAAGGAGCAACTTTAATGGTAGTTTATTCATGGTGACACAATGCCAGTCTATTGCATCTAAGATCTGTAAACAATGAGATAATCACAGAAGATAACATGAATTGATCTCAGGGGATTGCTATAACAGATGGGTTCTCACAGCTTCAAAGTCCATTGATATTGTTTTTCTTGCACATGCTTGGTTGTATGTTACCTGGCCTCATTTCTCTGTAGCTCTGGTGCAGTTCTCTGCAGTTATCTGCTGTGTTATGATTTCTGTAGGTTTATTGTGCAGCTGTGTTACTTATTTATGTAGTTTTATTGTGCAGCTGTGTTACTGATTTCTGTAGTTTTATTGTGCAGCTTTGTTACTGATTCCTGTAGTTTTATTGTGCAGCTTTGTTACTGATTTATGTAGTTTTATTGTGTAGCAGTGTTACTGATTTCTGTAGTTTTATTGTGCAGCTGCGATGCTGATTTCTGGAGTTTTATTGTGCCACTGTGATGCTGACTGTTGCAGTTTTATTGTTAGAGCCGGAAGCACCTGCAGATGTTGCATTGTGCAGTGAAATCTGATAACATCCAGTTCTTATAGTAGGTGGAAAATAACCTGTGGTGTGTACACTTGGTGGCAAAAAAAAAAAAAACTGTGAGAAATGTACTTACTTTGACATTGATTTGTTAATTAATCTGTTTTTTGTTTTTATCCTGGAAGTACAGTACATGCGGGAATGTCTGTGTTCCAGGCATGAAAATACTCCACTGAGAATGGTATACTGAAATATGGGTCCATCAAAACTAAGCAAGGAAGAAATACGTTGTGAAAACTTACTGTGTGTGAGCCTGCGCTTTAATGCTAGGTCACATTATTGCCCCTTATAGCAAGTGATAAATATCAGGAACAGTAATATTGCTGGGTTTGTTCTAGAGCTATGTCTTTGTAATGGAGTGTATGGAATATATCCTATGTAACTCATCATCTATCAGCAGGAGTGTGTGCTTCCGTTCTCCCCACCCAAGAATTTGTCTGCCAATCCCCCACCTGGGACAGAATTTAGGTGCCCCTGGCTCGCCTTTTGAGTTAGCACTAGAGGTCGTTCCAATGCCCGTGGCGTTCGCCAAATGCGCTTTTATTCATACCTGAGTCCTCCGAGGAGCTCCTGCTGGCCTAGATATTCCATCTGCTATGTCTGCTGTATCCAAATCTCAGGGCTTCTTTTATTGCCTGAGAATATTCAGCCAACTTTAGACCACACATATTGTCTTTAGCACTAATTATAATTGTCATATTTCTTCTCTTTTTTTAAATAATGATTTTTCATGACATGCTGCATTGTGCCTAGATACGTAACAAAAAAGACAATAAAGAGCCTTTATGTTACTCTTGGCTACTGTACACACTTTTGAATTACTGATGCCTAATTGTCACTTTTAAACCTTTTTAGTGCCCTAAAAATGTTTTTAAATATAATAAGCTTGTCAGAATGGATCAATAGATGGATCTACAATAGCTTTTGTGTGTGTTGTTTGTCAGGAGGGAGGGCAAAGTTCAGAAATCCAAATTGTTGATTGAACGCCTCCTCAACATTCCGAGCACGTAGTGTTGCGCTGGAGTAATTCTGAAAATGGCCGCCTGCTTTCTTCAAGAAGTGTAGTAAAGTGTAGTTTTCTTTATTGCAAGCACAACTAATTTTCTCAGGCCTGAGGTGCTAATAATATGAAATAGTTACAGCTCCCAGGCACTATTTGAATACTTAAATATCATCTCCATGTACATCCCGTTCTAAAACATGAGCCATGCTCTTCTAATTGGATTCGATTAGATGAGAAGAAAATTGGATTACATTATATTAGATGAGACTTAATTGTGTACTTCTGTTGAAATATGTATTTGGCCTCACCAGGAGGACACATTTAAGATGTAAATAAGAGCACATAATTCAGAACAGCACATGTGTAAAATTACAACATTACAACACTGTGCATGTACCACATCTATATTATTTGTATTTTAACCTAAAGATCTTTAGGAGGTGTGAGACAGGCACACACACACACAATCCTAATGAATATCCCTCTGCTCACCTTAATTAAGGAAGAACAAAACCTCAGCTTCAAAGTGTCTTCTCCCGATGACGGCACATCAGTGCCTTTAAGTTAATTAAATCGCCTGAAGTGGAATGAATTTTTAAGGAAAGACAATGCACAAGATAAATGAACTGTTTCTGGAAGACTAATGCTTTCCAGAGCCGTGCTCTCAGCCAGCGATAGCGGAAGTTAAAACCCGTAATGCCAGGCCAGACAATGTGAGGTAATCTGTGTAATTGTGCATCAATTAGTGAAGGTGCTGCAGGTAGTATGATCATTACTGCAATCGCACTGACTGGGGGCTAATGGCCCGGAAAATGACATTCTCAGTGCTGGTGAACATTGTAGACTACCTATGTGCTGTGCTTGGGTTGTTACCTGCATGCCACTGCGTTGTAAGTTTGCAAAACGACAAACTTTAGATTCAATGTACATGTGTGTGAGCACATACAAGAAATATTAACAGATGCTTTGTAGTGGTCCGATCACTAAAATGTTGGCACGTCATTATTTTGAATCCCCGTTTGGCCGCCGCAGTTTCCTTTGTGATGCTTTTCTCAGATTGACCTGCCTGTCTGCTCTGGCACCGCGGTGGTGAAACAATCACCCCAAAGTGGCCAGGGCAGCAGGAACTGCTCAGACTCCAGCTTCCCCGAATCCCAATCACATTCTCACCTTCTGCCCTCGCATGTTATTCTTAGTTCTTACGTTTTCAGGTTACATTTTAATCATTTTATGTTTCTATAATCAGGGCTTGTCTTCAACGTAGTCTATATGGTATGTGTTTGGAATTCGTACTTTGATTGTTGGTTAACATAGTTAACTTGCACTAGCGCTTTAATGATGTTGTTTCAAGCTTGTTTTTGTGTTATTTATAAAGCATTATTATTACTGTCTGAAAGATTAAAAGATATTGAACAAAATTAGGTCAGGTGTGTGTGCATGTGTGTGTGCGTGTGCGTGTGCGTGTGCGTGTGCGTGTGTGTGTGTGTGTGTGTGTGTGTGTGCGCATGATGTGACATGCATGTATGTGCTGGGCTGAAGAATCTGACAGGCTGTGTTGAAGATGACATCTGTGTAAATGTTGATAAAAGCATTTTACCGAAGCCCTTTAATTAGCAGTGGATCACTGGCATTAGTGTTGCAGGCGTGTAGAGTGTGAGTTTTAGAGAGTGATGTTGACCCACTAAATCCTCCTTGCTGTTTTCTTTTTTTTTCTTCATTACATTTGTTCTACTTATAACTTGCAGCCAGCTTAGGACAAGATTGAAAATAAACATATTATCATTTTTATTGTTGTTGTAACATTTAATTGTGTGCCATGGGAGACATCAACGCACTGCACTTGCACCTAATCAAAATTGTAATTGGCCATCAGCAACCTCGACTGACGGGTCACTTCACCTATTAGCCAGCTCATTTGTGCCATTTGACGACCAGTCGGCGTTGCTAAATAAGACAGATGCAATGCTTGTTTGATTACGTGACTTAATGGTCCGACTGAGCAAACAAATATGTTGAACATCGCAGTTTGAGTGTCAATTAACCATTAATAGTTTAGAGAATTCTTATTTATTTATTTGTTTGCAGCAGACCATAAATCTGAAGCAGAGCGCACGGCGATCTGTTCTTCGAAAGCCTTTGCTTGTCTGTTTTATTGCCTGAGAGGCAGTTCATCGACATTGGGGTCAGGGCGACAGGACCACTATCACTGGTCCCTGTGAATCAATTGGTTTCCACCTGACCCTGAACCTCCAAAACAAACACGCCCCTGCCAATAACCAGAGCGGGAGGCGGGCGGGCTCTAACCCGATTTCTCTGTGCTCAGAGACAGCCAAGCTGTCCTGGAGGTTGCATTAATTTGTGCTGGGTTTTCTCTGGTGCACCTGAGAATTACCCCGGAACAATACATCGAGCCCTGGCAGATTACGGGAGATAGCACTTTGACCTCCAGGTCTGGACTCAGTCAATGTTTGTCTTTTAACTTTGACTTAATGCAAGCATTAGTTTTTCTTCTTCTTCTTCACAAGCACAGTTTAGAAAGCTATCTTTGGACCTTGCTGATATTGCCAGCTCTGCTTGTTGAACAAACTGAGACTTGCATTTGTACGTATTTGTAGGGCCTCAGTTCAGTGTTTGTAGGGAGAGGGGGGGGGGGGGGTCTGTGGTTTAAAGCAAGACAATGCACTTTATATACTCTGTAGCCTAGTGGCTAAGGTACATGACTGGGACTCGGAAGTTTGGTCATTCAAGCCCTGGTATAGCCATGATAAGATCCGCACAGCTGTTGGGCCCTTGAGCAAGGCCCTTAACTCCACATTGCTCCAGGGGGAATTGTCCCCTGCTTAGGCTATTCAACTGTGAGTGGCATTGGATAAAAGCATCAGCTAAATAACAAAAAATATATTATTATTATACAGACAAAATCTACATAAAAAGAAAACATGTAGAAGGGCATATACAAGTTACAAATTAAATGACGTCCATGCATACAAGCATAGATTATAATTATATACTGTACATCAAACAACTCTCTAAAATAACTCTCACATCCTCTAACATAATTTAGCATGCCTGAATAGCACTAGTTTGTGCTCCTTGCCGTTCTTTGGTGGATCTTTCCAGCACAATTATAGACTGCAGATGACAGAACCATGTACAGACTAAGGGGGAACTCGGAGGAGACCAAAGCTATAATAAAGATTTCTTTGCAGCTGTAAGAGCTGCCAGGAAACGTCTGTGCTGGAAAAAGGACAGAATTATACCAGAATCATCATTTAAAAGCATAAAACATGGGCTGGGATTCATTTTTGTCCCAAACCTCTCAGAAATCACATCTGCTACCTTGGTCCAAAAATCTGCAATTACATGACATTCACATAATGTACAGAGTGGATTGTGGTACTTATTTTCTCCTTTGTCACATACCATGCAAGATCTGAAGAAATGCAGCAGAGTAGCATAATCTCTGTGCACTCATTTGAAATGGATAAGCTAATGCACTGGGTTTTCTGTTGCAAACAAATTAATTGTTCACCTATACCTTCACCCAATTAAGCTATTCATTAAATTTGCTCAGCTCTTTGTCCCAAATCATGGCCATTGGCAGATATTTATAATTTTCCCAGATACAAAACAGTACAGCAGTCCTTTCCAATCTAAAAACCCAAAACCCTGTCATTGAATGTTGCAGTGCATTACCGTTTTTGCTGCAAATGCAGAAAAAGGAAGATATAATGAGAGAGAATGTGTTACAGAGGTCTTGGAAGCTGTGCCAGCCATGATCGCTGGAAATACCATTGAGAGTAAAAATCCCCATAGATGCCCAAATCCTGTTTCAAAGGCTGTCCTCCAGACATTTTGAGTTATTCCATATGGGGGTAATTGGTTAAGTGAAGATGGCACTTTCATCCACTGTTCCAGGTCTTCATTTTCCAAACTAAGGGGATATCCTGCAGCTGTTCCGGGTGTACTAAAAAGCCTCAGTATTTCTCCCGGATAAGCATGAATCGGGTTTCAACCAGGTGTTGGAGGCTTTTATCTGAAATATGAAATAGTAAAGACACATTTATCGTAGTGAAGACACATCCCTTCAGAAACCTTGACTAATCATACTGCACGGCAGGGCTACTTCTAGTCCAGTATAACTTTCATGTGAGACTGGTATCTTCATCTTAATGTTGGAGCTCTTCATAATATCTCTTGTAATCATGCCTCACTTTTATGACTTGCCATCCGTATTGTGTGAACTAGACTTGTTCACGGCTTTGGATTAAAGCTGATACTGTATGAGAAGTGTAGGCCTACCTTATCTGACCTGTGTACTGTAGATAAGAATATTACGATATTCACTATGCTCTTATTGTACATCACTTTTGTACAAGTGTCTGCAAAATAAAATGTAATATAAAGCTTAAAATTAGACAGTGCTGGACCACCACATCCCTTACAGTCATTTTATTATTGGTCTCTTCCCATTCCAAATAAACCTTGATGTTGTCTGTTGGACTTTCATAACTCTTGTTACTGACTGGTCAATGAGTGGTCATTATATATTATTTCGGTAACACTTACTTGAACCCATCGCCATAAGTTTGACATAATACTTTGGCACACATGACATAGCACTTGTCACAAGGTGGCATAACAGTTGATCAAATGACCTAAAGCTGTCAGAATTTTATTGGTAGATTTTATGACAGTTTTTTATCATTTTATTGACTGACATCATCTGTCATGCCATCTTGTGACAGCTGTTATAAAGTGTTACAAGCTCTTATAAAGTGTTAACATTATTCCAATATGATGACCTCTGTATAATGTCTGTTATATACATCTCCTATATCTCTCTCCCTCATGTCAGTAAGAAATGTTAACATTAACTATGTGATATATGTAGTATGGGGAAAAAGCTCCGAAATAAGGAAAGGGAAGTGGATATCAACATCCCAAAATACCCCCAAAACACAGAGCGCTCACAAAAGTCCTATTTCATTTTTGTAAATGGTATGAACTACCATTAATGTCGTACCATAAATGTTATACGCTCATTAGTTAGCGGTTGCTAGGATACTAACAGGCCTTTTGCTATTTGTCAAAAAAAATGTTTTTGGGGGATGCTAAAATTAGGAATGTAAAAACATGAAAAATACATTGCATTCAAACATGATTTTGTGGCAGATAATCAAATTATTCAGCCAGTGCAAGCTATAGTGTAAGGCTAGTAAACGCAGGATAATACACAGTGAGTGAGCGCGCAAATCCTTTCAAAATAAACCCCTTTAGTGCTTAAAATTGTGAATTAAAAACCCTTTGCTTTGTGTCAATGTCACATAACTCTTTTGGTTTTAACACTGACTGTGGAGCAGCCTGTAGCATTGTTGCTAAGCTACATGACTGGGACCCGCAAGGTTGGTGGTTTGATCCCCAGTGTAGCCACGATAAGATCTATACAGCTGTTGAACAAGGCCCTTAACCCCACATTGCTCCAGGGGGGATGTCTCCTGCTTAGTCTAATCAACTGCAAGTCATTTTTGATAAAAGCATCAGCCAAATAACATGTAATGTAATAATGTAATGACTCACTCACTATACATTATGCCTTACACAGATTCAAATAAAATACTGAACAATAGCTGTGCATTTGTACTCAGGATGTCTTAATTTCATGTAAAATGTTTAGAGCACAATAAATGCAGTATTCAGATGGCAGGCACACCAAGCTCACGTTGTCCTCAGCACAGCAGAATTTATCGCATCTCCTCAAGAGCGGAAAAGAGGTGAAGGTCTGTTCCTTCACACGTGTCAAATGGAGGAGAAGTGTTTGAGTGCTTATGGTTTCCAGAAATGATTCACTCACAAAGGGCCAATCATTTACAACCCAGGCACCGTTCGAATGTTGAGGACAGTGAGCTGATCTCGATTCTGAGGATGAGGTGAAATGAACCCTTAACTGCTTGAGTGAAATGAACCCATAAGTGCATTGCTCTTTTCCCCCCCTTGCTTTAAAGCCAGATTTTATTAAGGTTAACTTTAAAGTTCTACTAGATTCTTAATTAAATTTGTCTCTCTGTTGCTGGTGCTGCCTCAAAATTAGGTCAGGCTAAACATGTGTATTGCTGAACAGAACTTATAAATCACCCATCACAGTCAGTTTTGTATGTCATCTTCTTAGCCAGTCTGTGACAGGTTTGAGTAGACTGTCGGCATTTTCTATCGTTTTTCTTGCAACATTTGTGGTGTACAGATTGCAGTTCAGCAACTCAGCTGGTAAAGACAGCAGAAAGGCTGTCACTGAAAGGCTTTTTATCATCATCTGCCTTAGGTGTGACTGGAATCAGCACTAAAGTACCAAAGCAGCTGGTAGCCTCGTGGCTATGGTACATGACTGGGACCCAGAATCAGCCTGTAGCCTAGTGGCTATGGTACATGACTGGGACCTGGAATCAGCCTGTAGCCTCGTGGCTATGGTACATGCCTGGGACCCGGAATCAGCCTGTAGCCTCGTGGCTATGGTACATGCCTGGGACCCGGAATCAGCCTGTAGCCTAGTGGCTATGCTACATGACTGGGACCCGGAATCAGCCTGTAGCCTAGTGGCTATGCTACATGACTGGGACACAGAGTCAGCCTCGTGGTACATGACTGGGACCCGGAATCAGCCTGTAGCCTAGTGACTATGGTACATGACTGGGAGCTGGAAATCCGCCTGTAGCCTAGTGGCTATGGTACATGACTGGGACCTGGAATCAGCCTGTAGCCTCGTGGCTATGGTACATGACTGGGACGGGTGGATAAAAGTGTCAGCTAAATAACAAATTATTATGCGCTGCCCCTGCAGTAGCAGCCATTCACCACAAGAGGCGCTAGATGGGATGCGAAAGAAATTCTCAGCCAGAAGGATGACTGCCTTGAGAAGTTTTTTTTTTTTTTTTTTTTTTTTTTTTTCTGTTTCCACAGAACCTGATTAAAGTTATTTTTGATACTTTTTTCTCACAGCCTGTGATTGTGTGAACTGACAAGAACAGACTCCAGGAGCAGATAAGAAAATGGAGGACTGTTGTTTACTGTTGCATAAACAAATGGCTCAGCACACATTTTTCAGAATAGACTGCAGTGCCACTGGAGTTGAAACGGGCAAAGCAAATAGAGGGCCGATTGAATGTGAATGTTAGATGATGTTTGGATCTAGAGCACAGATCTGAGACTCCCGTCCTGGAAGGATGGTATGCAGATGAGGTGTTTGGACTCACAAACTTCAATTGAATGAAGATATAATATCTGAAAGTAGCAATAATTTGTATTGCGAGAGAGAGAGAGAGAGAGAGAGAGAGAGAGAGAGAGAGAGATACATGCATGTATCTAAGGGAAATTAATGCCGGTGTCTTACCTGATTATACTGTATACATAATCTCATTATACATTGACCTGAGCATAAATTAATGAATGAATAAACAAACGAGAGGTAATAAGAATCTCATCTGAACATTCATTATGTTGGATCTCGAACAGTATTCAAACTCGCAAAACCATTTACTTGAAATGAAGGACACAAGTGGATCGATTTCAAAATTTGTGTATCTAAATGATATTCTCTTTGTTATAGAGGTACATAAGAGAAAAATGTCTCAAGGCGTAATCCATTACAGGCACGCGGAGGAAAGCACTAAAATGTGTGAAACAAGACAATGCTTAAAGTACACTAGCCAAAGAAATGAGAAGTGCGATATTTTAAAAAGTCATTTCCCTTCCCTTCCCTTCCCGTGTTCCCGCGATTACATGTCTCTTTCATCTGATTTATCAATTCCACAGAAAAACACAAAACTGCTGCATTTCACACAGTCTTAATGTATCACCATCATGTTGTCTATTTAGAGTGTATTCAGTGTCTTAGTTCCAGTGAAAAACCGAAAATATGTCAGAGCCATTCTCCATGGAGTTATAGGCTAAACCTACATGTATCATTCCCATAACTACAACGCCCACAATTGTTCATACCTGCCTACTTTCATCTTCATCAAACCATTGCAATGAATGAGTATTGTGTGAAATGACTTTAGATAGCTCTTGATTGTTTACTTTGCATCAAAGCATTGGCCATTCAGTTGCTGGATAGCCTGCTTTGAGGACAGCAACACATTCCCACCTGGGTACCAGTAGGCTACCAGCCTGACTATTAGCTGACGTTGGATTTCTGTGAAGAAACTGGCACAAACTGACTGCCTTACTTTACTGAGTCCATTTTAAAACTTTATTTCAGAAATGACGCTCTTTGTAGCCCAACTATTTAGGAAAAGTCATGGAAGGAACAGCATGCTGAATTTACAGCGTTAGAGTAATTTGCCATTTAAAAATCCAAACACCTGATGGTCTCTCTGGCCTTTATAGTGTTATATTGTATTCAACAGCAATAATGCTGAAGCATCCCCACTGTCATATTTTGAGTGTATTTAAAAAGAAAATAATTGAACGGAAAGTGGGATTCATTTCCATATAATTATTGCCTTCTCGTTGCACGATTGTGTACCTTAATTCTGGTATTTGTGCCCTGTTCTGTTGACTCATCCATCCACAACTCTGAGTTTCATCTCTCTGATGCTTTAATGTATTGTTTTTATGGTTACTATTAGTGTTGTAATAGGTATTTTCATCGTTATTGCTGTGTTGTTATAATGCATGTGTGTAGCGATATTAAAGGCTGGATAAAGTGAACTGCCTTGAAGAGGCCATCTTCTGAGTAGGACAAGCCTGGGGGTAGCCTGCGCTGAACTGGTGTGTTGACGAAAACGGCACCTTCTCTGAAAACCCTGATAAGCTAATGGCTGAGGTGGCACAGAAAAAAGTGCTCTTCTTTACAAATGACATAGCCCTCAGACATAAAACATGCCTTAAGAGATTACTTTGCATACATCCCTATTGAATGTTTAGCAATTAAGTTAACGAGAAGGTTCTTCTTAGGCAGGGGTCCCTAACCCACGTAATAGATGGCAGATGGTGGCTGCGTGAGCTGTGTTCTCTGGCAATTACACAACTTGCCTTGGGTAACTGAAAGCATATCATTCTTTTATGTTCCTCTTGTTTTTACTTTGTGTTCATGACAACGTGCGTAGGCATCTGAACACAGTCCTATTGTGAATAAATGCTGATAAATTACTGGGAAATGGAATTGAAATAAGAATATTTTACACTGGCTAAAGAATGGCAGGTGAATAACAATGAGGGCAGTCTGTTTAAGCCCTGTGTAAATTAGCTACCTGACCTTTTGTGCATCTGCTACTTCATGCAATAGTGAAAGCTCTATCCTTTCTTGACAGTGGCACCATACATATATGGACATGAATGGAACCAGTGGCAAAAGAAAATGAATAAAGCAAATATTAATTTGAGCTTATATCACACCTGGGAATGAAATATACAGGATATATAAAGAGGGCATTGATTACTAAAGCTGAAGAGGTCTAAAGATTATGTAAGGAAGCATTATGATGTCTGCACATTAGGGAGTCTGAACATTATGATGTCTAAACATTATGATGTCTCAACATTAGGAAGTCTAAACATTAGGAAGTCTGAACGTAAGGAAGTCTGAACATTAAGGAAGTTCAAGGAAACCAAAACATTTAACATTGCCACAGTGCTATTTTGCAGCTCTGTTGTGGTCACAGACAGAAACAATTTAACAATTGATTTACTAAGCCTATAAACTGCCATAATGCAGTCAAATAAATTCAATGTAGGAGACACCAATAAAAAGGGTTTGAAACAATATGGCACTCTTACACATCCAAGGTGCCAAGAGATGAATATAGAGCAACCAGGCACACATAGCCAAGCAAACTCAAGAAAAATAACAATAAAATCTACAGAACATGGATGAGCGGTAATGGTCAATGAGGCACTGCACCACAATATCAAATGACTGCACAGGCATGCAATGCGATGCAGTGATGTCACAAACAAAATTCATCAATTTGGAACAACAAAATTAACAGTAGATGAAGTGAAGAAAAGATGGCATGATATTCAGCTGTAAACAAAATAAAAATATTTCCTCTTTGATCACACTATTAGGTAGATCTGTACACCAGCTTGTCAATGCAAATATTTAATCAGCCAATCATGGCAGCAACTAAATGCATAACACATTGTTAACAGCTGTTTTCCAGGCCAAATGTCAGAATGGGGAAGAAATGTGATCTAAGTGACATTTCAATAAGTCTAATAAATGCCCAATAAAGTGCTCACTGAGTATAATACAGGCAAAACTCACAGGCAGAGGTCCGAACAAGGAAACATAATTTACACCGATAGAACTACTCGTGGCACAATCCCTGCAAACATGAGCAAGCAGTGGGGGTGGAAGGAGTAGACACAGCTGAACGTGACCAAACGGACTGATGACTGCTGCCAGTGTGTAACTCCTTAGCACATTCTTACATTCTCCTCCCTGTTTACGTAGTGGTTAAGGTACATGACTGGGACACACAAGGTCGGTGGTTCAATCCCCGCTGTAGCCACAATAAGATCCGTGCAGTCATTGAAGAAAGCCCTTAACCCCACATTGCTCCAGGGGGGTTTGTCCCCTGATTTTATTATTGCTTAGTCTAATCAAACTTTAAGTCACTTTGGCTAACGTCAGCTAAAAGACATGTACTGAAAAGGTATACTGTACATACAGTATGCATAAGCAGATTCAATGATTTTGATCCACAGCTTCCACAGCCATGACGACTGAATATTCACCTTCTTATATATTTCTCCACTTCTTAGGATCCTGTATAATAATAAAATACATTTCTACGGCCAATAGTTGTGACAGTGATATAGTATTTAATACTTTTTGGCTGTTTGTTTGTTTGTTTGTTTGTTTGTTTTATCTGGCTGTGTTGTGAAACCTTTCCTGTTGTTTATTATTTTCTCACAGGATCACTGCAGACAGTTCTCATCTTGTTTTGTATTTACCTTTCATTTGTTTCACAGTGCTCATATTGGACTTGAATTCAACACATTATCTTCCTTTTAACTGTCTCAGACAGGTGCCTGTTAGCCTATTTGTGTTTTTCCTCAAAAAGAGTTGCGGGTTGCGTAAAGTATAGGTTAATTTCGCAATACAACCAAATGTGCATCATGCCTAAATCAAATTAAAAGCCTCATGATGGTCAGTTTAAATTTATTTAGTAATTTATAAAAAATAAAAAAAATAAAAAATCATGTGCTTGCACATCCACACATACTAGACAGAGATTAATGAACGGTAGCTTTACTGTATCTGTATGTATACACTCAGTAAGCACTTCATTAGATATCTATTAGACTTTCCCACTTTAGGGTTCAGAGATGTGGGTTCAGAGATGCTCTTCTGCATATCGCTGTTGTAATGTGTGGTTATTTGCGTGATTGTCACCTTCCTGTCAGCTTTGACCAGTCTGGCCCTTCTCTGACCTCTCTCATTAGCAAGGTGTTTCTGTCTGAAGAACTGCTGCACACTGTATTTTTTTTTTTTTTTCGCACCATTCTCTGGAAACGCTAAAGACTGTTGTGCATGAAAATCCCAGGAGATCGGCAGTTTCTGAGATATTCAAACCAGCCTGTCTGGCACCAGCAACCATTCCACGGTCAAAATCACTTAGATCACATTTCTACTCCATTCTGACATTTGGTCTAAAAAACTGCTGAACCTCTTGATCATGTCTGTATGCTTTTATGCATTTAGTTGATGCGAATGATTGGCTGATTAAATATTTCCATTAACAAGCTAGTGTACTGGTCTTCCTACTAAAGTGTTCACTGAGTGTATATTGGTGTGTGCATACACACACAGTGAGATCCATAATGTTTGGGACAAAGACATTTTTCTTTATTTGGCTCTGTATTGCACAATTCCCATGTGGTTAAAGTGTATGTCCCTTTGGTTATAGCGTATTATTATGCATTTTGGTTTCACCATGTAGAAATTATACCACTTTTCATGCATAGGCCCCAAATGGTCTTGTTGATAGATGAGACCAAGATTACGAGCAGCCTGTAGCAGGCAGCCTGTAGCATAGTGCTTAAGGTACATAACTGGGACCCACAAGGTTGGTGGTTCAGTCGGTGGCCCCTGTGTAGCCACAATAAAATCTGCACAGCTGCACAGCACGGCCCTTAACCCCACATTGCTCCAGGGGGATTGTCTCCTGTTTAGTCTAATCAACTGTAAGTCGCTTTGAATGAAATACATAACAAGTAATGTGAAAAAAAGAAAAGAAATGAGACCCAAGATTCACTTTTAGCAGAGTAATTGGCAAGTGTGAAGGCCAAAAGGAACTGCCTTAGATACAAAAAACAGTTTGTAAGGCAATATTGTCAAACATACTGCTAAATCAACACAGGATTTTCCAAGCCAAAAATGGGAAGATTTGTGACTGGCCAAGCCATTTCACCTGAACTGAATCCTTTTAAACTTGCGTTTCTTATGCTAAAGAGAAAACTTAAGGCCGAAACAAGCAGGAGCTGAAGATGGCTGCAGTGCAGGCCTGATCGAACATCACCACAAGATACTCAGCACTTGGTGATGTCTGTGGGTCACAGACTGCTTGCAAAGCATATGCGACAAAAGTACTTAACATGACTACTTTAATTTACATAACTTTAATATGACCCGAACATTATGGTGCCCTGAAATGGGTATTAAATGGTGAAAACTAAGTGTACTGTATTATGAAATCCTTAAATAAAAGCAGAGAAATTGCATCTTAATCACGCAGATTGTTTGATTACAATCTAAAATTTTTGAGTACAGAGCCAAATCAAGAAGAAAAAAAAATTGTCGCAAACATTATGGAGGTCATGACCATTTTTCCCTCTACGGGTGCTGGTAAGAAATTCTGGGTGCTTGGCAATCAAAAACACAGGGATACAGCTTAGATTTGTCATTGCCACCTTGAGCAATGGTGTTAAATGAACAAACCATTCAGACCCCGCAGCAGAAGAAACCTGTCCAAGTCAATAGGATTGGTGGATTGTTTTATTGCCTCCAGTTCCACACACTGTACAGGTCCTACACAACCAGCCTGTGTGGCCAGGAACAGAGACTGTACAATAGTGCACTGAAGCTTTAATACGGTCTTCACTTTGCTGGCTTTTCCAGGAGGAAACTGCATTTAACGTAAACAACACAAATGATAACCGAAAGACATCTGTCGTTTTCCATGCATCCAAGCAAATTGCGTCGCTCTCCTGAACCGAAGATGCTAATTCTGATTCGCTGGCGGAGCGTCTCCCTATCGGACCCGAGGACACGGCTGTGATTGGCCCTGAAATAGTGCACCTCTGTCAGCTCGGGATAGACAGATAACGCTTCAAAACAATTTTTCACAAGGCCTTTTCTGTGGTGTAGGCAGAGTGGAGCACATAAAGTTGTTTCACCTGCAGCATCGTTTTAACGGGCATAAAGAAAAATGACACGGCTGGCTGCGATGAAATGAAAGACATCTCTCAACTCCATGACCGACAGCAAGAAACCCATTTAAATGCATTAGGAATATGCAGGGGCTTGTGGTTTGAACCAATTTATTTCTATACGGGGTTACTAGCTCAGACACAAAACGAAAATAGGTTTCTAACAAACAGGATTTCATGCTTTGCTTCCTTTTCTTGACATTTAAATGTTTATATCTTGAGTAGAAGAGGGAAAAAAAAAACATCACCCTTTACCAGTGAGTAGTTTAAATGAACCTGCCAGAAAACGGGGCCGTACTATAGTTTGCAGCTGGGAAGATGTTCTCACAAGCATCCAGGCGACTCATGGGTTATTCATTTAAGTGTGCGGAAAAATTAGCTCTAATTTTGGCATCCCTTAAGTTAGAGGAGATATGTGATATTGCTTTGCAGCAAATAGAGGAGAAGACAGTGTAGGCTCTTCTGTGAATTCAGATAATATGGGCGATCTAAGGAAGTGTGAGAATACATTTTTAATATTTTACTTGGGGACAATGTTTGCCTAATGTGTGACAGCTGTTAGTACTGTACAAGGAAGCCCTCGCTCAGAGTTTAATGAGCTGGTGTTGCTCTGCCTTTTTCACTGAAAGATAAATTATTTGTCTTGGTTTCACGTTTTTTGGTTGCAGGCTTCTCCAGACACGAATCGACTCTCCAGGCTTTAATGAAACGAAAATAAAAATTTTCTGTGATAATTCAACTTAATACATTACAATTATTTATTTGTGTAATTTGTGTATTTGTGTAATTCACAAACATTTAACACTAAGCAGGTTTCATCTTAATCCTAAAGGGATAGATTTTTCCACCACCGTAACATTCACTGTATCGGAGTTAATTTAACACTTCACATTTTGCCTTACAAGTGGCTACTACAGTGGGGAGGGTTGATTACTTGGAGTAGGTGCTTGAACTGACAACTCATGCAACTTAAAACAACAATAATTTATTATATAACGGCAAAACATTCATAGTTTGATGGAATAAAATTGCAGTTTAATCCATGTAGGCTGTTTTGAACTGTTGCCAAGCGATATGAACAGAGGGTACTGGTGCAGGGTTAATGTCTATGCCATTTTGAAAATCAAGCAGAATTAGATATTTAAGTAGATGGCCTATTTGTTACCTAGCTGCTTTCTCCTGTTAGCCTTTTTAACCTACTTTTATTTAGAACAAAGTCAGACAATATTGATGATAATATGTGTCTTTTTTTCTGGGCTTTTCAGTTTGGTTAATGTGACTCTTTCACTAGTGTTTTACATAAAAATCAGCTTGAGAATGTATTTTTTCTCGTTAAGTCTAGGGAAGGGAAACGTTAGAATTGTGAGTAAAATATGAATCAAAGTGTTCACTGCTGGTATTTCTGTCGACTTAAGTCCCCCTGCGGCACTGAATGGGTTAAAGAAATATTGGATTCTCTTTCACCAAATAACACAAATAACCTCACATACACCCACTGAGCACTTTATTAGGAACATTTTTAATTTATTACACCTACTTATTAATGCGATTATCTAATCAACGATTTGTATATTAGCGGTGCAGTGCATGCAATCATGTAGATATGGGTCAGGAGCTGTATATATATATTTTGCATGTACAGTGGATTTTGATATATTTTCTACATGCTAAATATATGGTCCCTAACTTTCATGGGTACTCATGGAGGTAAATATAAATATAGATTTTGAAACTGCTAACCTTAACAAAGAACCTTCCAAATATCCATGACATTCTGACAAAATGTAATGCCACAGATTAACTACAAATTAATTACTCTTAAAATATACCCCCCCACCCCCACCCCCATGGACATCAACAGAGCCCATCCTTTGTGGCTAGGGGAATTATGTAAGGCCTGACGTCTAATGTCTAATCAAATGTAAGCGTCAAACAAGCTTTCATGGTTTTGTCCAGTTTGGAGGGAAGCATCGAGACTAGGAGGAACAGCTTCTGGCGGTTGGTTAACTTTGGGTTCTGCAACATCTGAATCAAAGAGAACATTTGAGCAGCTCAATGTGGGTGGCCAGCGGGAAATGAAGAAACAGCGAATTTGCGGCGGCTTGAAAACGGGGAGTCAATTAGCAGTCTTAGCATGGAGCGTGCAGAGGAGCCATTGAAGGAGACCTTGTCTCATTCCTGTTTGTCTCATTCAGCTGGTCTTAGTCGTGGAGAGTGCATTGAGCCCCATTTATACTGCTGGAAGGAAGAGAACATTAAACAGGACACACAGAGACGCCTCTGCCTGCTTTGGCGAGGGAAACTGGGGTTGGGGAAAACTGGGCTTAATAAGGCTGTGTGACATGAAACCGTGGACATACGCAGCCTGACTGCAAGCTAGCTGGCCTGGGGGCTCGCTGGACCCATTCGCTATCTCGAAGGGCTGGTACAGAACAGTTTTGCTGATCCCATTATACGGTTGTTGTTTTATTTATTTTTTCCCCCACCTGCCACATCGATAATGACCTAATACCATTCTGTAGGTACTCTTGTTTTTCAGTTTCAGGCAGTAAGTCGAGATGAGACATAACGCGAGGGGTTTTTGCAATTACCAGTGGATCTGCGAGGCCAAATGTGTTTTCCGTCCTGGTGTGAAAGCAGCTTTTGCTATGAACTTCTCTGAATTACAATGCTAATGAGGAGATGTTGCACCACCTCGCATGAGACAGTGTTTGCTGCTGTTTATTCTCGGGAGAACATTCCAGGCTTTCCTCATGCCTTTGAAATTCCCATTTGAACGGGGATCTACCAAGCATTGTTGAAAGGAATCCTGACTCCACAGAGCGGGAACCGGAGCATCGCCGTGCCTGTGCCAAACTGGGTCAATGTGAAATCTTTGGGAAGGTTGCCGAGCTGCCACCCCGCATTGTCCTTGGAAACGCATCTCTCAGCTGAAAGCCTGTGTTGAGCAGTGGAACTTCCCCGATTTGGGCTTGGTCCGCTGCCGAACTTGGCCAGGACAGGTGTGCTGATCTTTCAATCTACTGACCTCTTTCAATCTACTGAATCTACTGAACTCCATTCAGGTTCTGACCCTCAGGACCATGTGTGATTAGCCAGAGCTTTGTCAGGGGAGGAGGGGTCTCTGTCTGAAGGAGTTTACCCATCTAATGGCTCAAGAACACACTCTCAGACATTTCATTCAAATGGTAATTACAACTGAAAATGAGCGCAAATGTGTAATTATGTGCATTGAGGCCTTTAAAAGAAGTTAAGAATAGGACATGGAAATTTAAGCCAGTTTCTCTGTGAGTACTTGATCTTTGCTATTTCTCCTCAGTTAAATTACATGAGCTTTGATGGCTTTTACCTCTTACAGTATGCTTTATTTCCAAATGTATTTTTATTTCTTATGAAACATATAATTATGGACAACTAGCAATAGTTGTCGTCGTCCCCCACCCCCCACCCCGCTTTGGAACACCCCTGAACACCCCTGAACACCCCAGACATCACATGCACAAGCAATAGGCTTTGCAGTGCCGGGCGTGCTTTGCTTTGATACACTGAACATGCAGTCATGCAGTGATGTGTCCCCCCTGAATTCCATAATCACCAGCTCCTGCATTTCTGAGCCCTGGGAAAACACATCACGCTACACAAAGAGTACGGTGTGTGTTTTAAACACGCTGCGTAAAAGTGTGGTCTCAACACATTAGATGAATGGCGGGTGATTTGAACAGGCAATGTAGAAATGCGGCGTGTTTTAAACACACGGTGTAGAAGTACTGTAATGTATGGTGTGTGCGTAAACATACACACTGTGTATGAAGTATGTGAGCTGCTACAAGTCGTTTGTTCTTGAATATTGCAGACAGACCGCTTGCCCTGTCTCTTGAATGGGGTGCTAATACTGCTTGCGATGCCAGTCCATGATTGCCTCAGTTTCACAACAGCTTTTTTTCATCTAAACTGAAGACAAGGCTGGGGGTGGACAGAACCAGTGAGAAGTGGGAGTTTTTCGCATGTTAAGGTGACACTGAATTTGTCATAATAATGGATTTTAGCACCCTGGAGGCAAATGTCACCCCACAGCATTTACAGAATACATTTGCAATCTGTTTTATTTCATTTATTTCACGAGGACACCATACGAGCCTCAACTTGTTTGTTGTCGGCGATACTATTTGCAGGCCTTTCTTCCAGAGATATTTCTCTCTCTGTGAAATGCCATTAATGACAGCTTCATCAAAGACCCGGATCCATATGAATGATTAATCCGTTCTCGGGCAGAATGAAGAGGTGGTCGTGCTGTCAATGGGAGCTGATTATCAGTTTCTCGCTGTGCTTGCAGATCGCAATCGCTGTTGCCTGGCACCGCAGTCACGATAAATAATGCAGGCCGAGCAGCCCGAACCGTCAGGGCCCCGGCGCTTCCAGACGAGTTCAAACGCGAGCTGCAGCGCAGAGACCCACTTCTGGTGTCAGTCACCTTTAAGGAGCACACGCGGATAATTGTGACGGCTTCCCCCTTTTTCAGGAAAACATGCAATTACGTCCCACAATCTGAAGAAAAGTTAAACCTCACGAAACGTACAAAGAAAAAGAGCCTCGATGCAGAGATTTTAGGCTTAATGATTAATCTGACATGCCTAGATTATAGTATAGATGGTATATATGGTGCTTCATTACATGGGCACAGCCCCAGCTATTTCAAAGCTAGTATCTGTGCCTGCACCGACTTCTTTAGTTAACCATGACTTGATACAGAAACTCCAGTTGCAATGTGAACTACTTGGGATAAAGACACATTTTTCCCTGGTTTGGCTCCACAATTTTAGTCCTGTCAAGCATGTGAAGCCTGTGAAAAAAAAACTCTTTAATATAACCTGACAATCTGCACATTAGCCACATGTGATTTATTTGATAACAAATCTGAAATATTGCAATACAAAGCCCAAGCAAGAAAAAACATGTATTGATCCCGATACATTTGCTGTGCACCGTATATTTAAAGATTTCTTGGTCTAATGAACACCTGCCGGTACGTGGCATGCTTGCCCTCACAATCGTATTGTGCCATATGTTTTCAGTCACGCTACATAAGTACATAATGTTGAAAAGCACTGGGACCAAAGTCCCTCTGCAGCTCCACGTCAGTATGGAGCCGTCAGCTAATAATGAGCTGGATGGAGTCCAGGTTCTGGACGGGGGTGGGGGGGTCAGAGGACAGCTGTGCGGAAACGGTCCAAACGAGGCTCCTGGATCCTCTCAGACATCAGGTGCCAGGTCAGAGCTGCCAGCCCTGAAGACTTGGCGAATAAACAGTGATTTCTCTCTGAATGCCCCCGTACGTGCTTCAGTAGCGCTCGGCTCGAGCTGTGCAAAGCCCCTGGGTGTGCCTATCAGGGATCTTCTCCCGGTTCCTTTCTTTGCTATGCTGTGATCCTCAGAAATTGTCCTTTGATAAAATATCTTGGAAAGTATCTGCTCCCAATTCTATTTTTACGACGGTCTGGCTAGACTCGTCCTGCTCAATGCAAATATATATCTGGGGAAAGTCCACTCCTAAGACAGATGTACTCATGTTAAAGGGTATTTTGTGATACTTACACCAACATATCAAGCTGTAGCTTGTGGAAACATGCTTGTGGAGTATGCAGAGGTATTCCAATGAAATGAAAAACTGTTTAAAAAAAAAGGTTTCAGGTAAATTATTTTAAGTCGACAGCAGAATGCGCGTCAACTAGTGAATCCGTTTTAAACTTAAATAATCTTAAAAAAAGAACTTGAAGGTCTTAAAGAGAATGTTTTGTTGGTCAGTGATTCATTATGGTGGTGCAGATCAGCTGACTGCATGCTACAAGTCCTTTCTTGTTATTTCTGATACTATTATTAGTATTTAATGCTAATACAACTCCATTAGCTTTTCTAACTGCCTGACCTAATATGCTACAATGAAAAAGCACTTACACATTGAAAGAAATGGCTAAGGCATTCACAGACAGAGAATGGGACACTTAAGTAAAGATGATGGATGATACGTTTCATATATTATTATGCAATTAATACTTTATGTAAGTGCACATTCTTACCAGCCAATTAATGGGCCATTTGGGACACACACACTCTGTACAGTTTAGTTCATTTTCCATAAGATTAATTTTTTAATAGTTGCTTCATTTCTGCGCAAGTTCAATACATGTCGGTTTTTAACTGTAATTAATCAGCAAGCTAGCTAAATCAGTTTCCATTCTCATTACACTGCAAGCTAAAATAATAAATCTGGGAGAGCAGCTAGTGTGGTTCATTTTCAACTTCATTTAGAGAAGTCATTTTAGATAGAACAACATTTAGAAATGAACAGCTGTTTAATTTGCTTGGTAGCTAGCCATTTTGATAGCTAGCTAATTAGCTAGTTATAATCTCCACTATTGTCATTGCTAGCTATCCGGAAAGCTGTAGTTACATTACATTACATTACATTACATGGCATTTAGCAGACGCTCTTATCCAGAGCGACGTACAACAAAGTGCAAATCAAACACAAGAACAAGTGCAAAGAGGACCTGAGAGGACAGTACAGTAGTTGCCAGTTATTTTCCTATGCACTATGCATTAAGTTTGGCTTATGATGTATATATTTTTACACCATGAATGATAATGAAACGTGTTGAACCACACAATACAGAATGTTGTTACTGGTTGCACAAACATCTTGAAACTTGAGAATTTTACATAGTTGCACCTGAGCAAAATTGTATTTGCCTTCTCTTATGTATTATACTGCTTCAACACCTCCTGTGTGAGTGGTGGAACGGTTTGAAAATAAAAACAAAAATTAACAAAAATGTTTTTAGCACTGAACAGTATTAATGATGTGTGTGCACCAAAGATATCCAAATACAGTATATGGCATTTGATTCAGTCTTGTGGAGTATACCATGGTATAGGTTTGGCACAGAAAGAATGTCAGGAGAAACTGATCCTCAGCCTTGCCGCACTTTTTTTAATGTGGCAGTTAGGTTTACCTACTATTACATTTGCCTGTATTTAATCTTTTAAAAGTCTGAGAGGGGAGCTCTCGGTTTGAATGACTGTGACATTTGACATTTTTATTATTTCCCCTGGATTCTGTCATCATAGAATATGATTGCAGTGATTGAATCTGTAAGTGAATAAGCCGAGATATCAGCAGTCTGCCAATGAAAAAGCAGGCCCGGCACCTTCTGCCTTGTAGTAAGACCTGCTATTTAAACAGTCTTATCACCACAATTTGACCTGTGGAATTTGTGTTGTGCTGCATGACGTGCTGAGAAACTGCCTCTTTCTCCATTTCATGTAAAAGGGTCTGAAAGTGCCCAGGTGCATCTAGGGACAGGTGGCCTGAATCAGTTAGGGTGAAGTCCTTAAATCTGTCTAATTGGATTTCAGAGGCACAGCGAGGCTGGTCATTTCATGCGAATCGTTTAAATCATCACCTTGTCGAAGTCCTATTATTCTCTGCCTCAGAGACCTTTATGAGGTTTGACGGTGTGGCTATGGCGATGACACCCTAAAAAGGCCTTAATTTATTATTTGGGACATGTCTGTACTGTGATGTAATATGTATTTGGTGAGGACTTTAGCATGATGTAACTGGCTGGACCTATGTAGCCCACAATCCTCTGCTAAGAATAACAAAGTACAAAGTTATTGTTATCATTAGGGGCAGTAGGCTAGTGGCAATAGAGATTCTGCTGCAAGCTCCAGCTAAAACAGCTAAATAAATAAATAAATACATACACAAACAAACAGAGCCACTGGGATCTCTTCCAGGCAGCACTAACCCAAGGTAGCATTAGAATCAAAACTGCATCAATTGCCAGGTACATGTAGAAGGAAAGGAACAAAGGCATCACCTCCCACTGTAAGAGAAAAACCTGGGATTTTATTGTGTGTAAGTATTGACTGGCAGCTTAGCTGGATAAACAGTGTGTGAAGTAAACAATTCATGTGGTTTACCTGTATTGCTCTTCTTTTTATGGAAACCTGAGTTTGAACTTGCCTTACAAAGTCTTTAGATGTTTCAGAGGTGTCTTTTGAGTACCCTGTGAACATCAATATGACACTTCAGTCAGAACTGAAATGTGTGTGTTTGGATTGACGGGGGGGGGGGGCCTGACATGCAATAAAATGAAAGGAATGTGTGTCTGTGCGTGTGTGTGTGTATGTGTGCGTGTGTGTATGTGTGTGTGGTGTGTGTGTGTGTGAAGTCAATGTCCTTTCGCCTCCGTTTCACCTCTTGGCGCGAGGCTCGACACCGTCGGGGAGATTAACGCCTCTCTCTGCCGCGAGGAGGTCGTTGTTTGTGCTTTAAATCACTCTCCTCCTCTCCATCAGTGCTCTGCTTGAGTGTTCTTTCAAACCAAATTCACTTTCAAGAAAGTGTCCCCCACGTTGCTTTCACTCGTTAGTCTCCCACTTGTCTGGAAGAGCACTTTTTTATTCTCCGATAACTACATTTAAAATGCCCTGTGAAGCTATGTAATTAGCACCAGCTGCATTTCTCATTCATTTTTGTCAATATTTGTAATATCGGTCTCATTTAGTCCTGTTTGTTCTCTGTGGTAATTTTCTTTTGTAGACTGGCTGCTTTGCTTGATTTCTGTATTATTACCTTTCAAATGCTTCATCACCAAGCCCCGGATTGGCTCAATTCGCTGGTGATTCAACTTGGTTCTTTATTGAATCCTGCCCCAGGAGAAGCTCCTAAACTGAGGAAAGGAAAGAGCCCCAAAACCATCAGAATTCAATAGAAGTAAATGAGGGCTTATTTTCTAGAAAACGCATAAATGTATCTTATAAGACGCTTTCAGTTAAAATAATACCTGATAAAGGCAGATGTGTTCATTTGTTGTTGTTTTTTATACAATGTTGGTGCTTAATTAGGGCTGAAATTGTCCAATTTCCGCTTTGATTTAGAATGGCCAGCTATCTTCAACCCCAGCCACATTCAGACACAGGCCCCACTGTTCGTTTGGGAGAGTTTAGGCATCCATGGTTATCCTCCTGAACATGCAGTATCACCAGCCTGCTTCTTTTTACATTACATTACATTACATTACAGGCATTTAGCAGACAGTCTTATACAGAGTGACATACAATGAAGTGCAAAATTAAACATAGGGACAAGTGCGATGAGGACCTTAGAGGAAGGATGTCTTTTCACAGCTTAACATGCACGGAGTAGAGTCAGAGGAAGACCTTTCTTATGCAGATTTGGCATGCAGTCCATGGGGGTACAATCGACCAGCAGGCTAGAGAGTGATGATATGCGGACCCCTAACCGAACAAACCCGCTGATGAACTATGGAGATACCTGGCACAGTCGGAACTGGTACGGTCCAGATTTTAACTGTGGGGCTTATGCAGAGGTGCTAAATTAACACATCTTTTAACTCTGATTGGCTTCTCTGTGCAAACATGAGCAGTGCCTTTTAGTTTGATATGTATAGTTGAATTAAAGATTTAGGAATGCGTCCCTGGATGTGCTGGCCCAGAATCCATTGCTGCTCAATTTAAAATTCAGTGTCAGATTGGTCAGTTTGTGATAAAGTTTGTCTATATAATGCTGAACATGCTTGGCCAATGTTATTATGAAACTAACCATGACAAATAGTATTCAGAAACTGTAATAACAATTCAAAACATGTCTGTCCAAGACACCAAAACTACACTGGAACTGGTATCAAATTAAAACCATGACAATTTTTTGAATTCTAAATTAAAGTTGACTGTAGATTAGAAATAAAAACTAATGAAATCGACATAAGTTAAATACAGTGTTATACACTGAAGACAATTGAGTTTCAGGTCAAAAGATGTACATGAGATGACAGATCCGTATTTCAACTTTTATTTCCTGGTATTTTTATCTAGATTTATTAATCAACTTGAAACATATCACCTTTTGTATCAGACCATCCAGTCTTTAGGTGAGAAAAAGTATTGGAACATTTTACTGACAGGTATTTCTTGTTGCCCAGATGCGTCCTGTTAGATTGATTTGTTAATAAATAGTTCTGAATGTCTACTCTTGGTTTTAGCCTTGGGTTTTGCCTGTGAAGATGGAAATTGAATTTGAAAACATGAAGACCAGAGAGCTGTCTTTGTGAGAAAAGCAAGCCATTTTGAAGCTTAGAAAAGAGGGGGAAATCAATCGGAGCCATTACGCAAGCATTGGGGATAGCTGGTACTACAACTTGGAATGTCTTGCAAAAGAAAGCTCATCTGTGAAGCACGGAGGAAGTGTCATGGCTTGGGCTTGCATGGCTGCTTCTGGAGTGGGCTCACTAATCTTTATTGATGAAAAACATTCTGTCTGCCAACTTATGGAGAAATGTGTCTAAACTTATTGGGAGGAACTTTATCATGCAGCAAGACAATGACCCAAAACACACTGCCAACACAGCAAATGACTTCATTAGGGAGAAAAAGTAGAAGGTTTTTGACTGGCCAAGTCAATACCCAGACCTTAACCCAATTGAGCATGAATTTCACTTTCTGAAGAGGAGATTGACAGGGAAACCCCCCCCCCAAAACTAAAGGACAAAACAAACTGAAAGAAGCTGCAGTAAAAGCCTGGAAAATCATCACAAAAGAAGAATGCAACAGTTTGGTGATGTCAATAGGTCGCAGGCTTGATGCAGGTATCGCAAGAAAGGGATATGCTACCAAATATTAAGTGTTATTTACTTTCATTTACTTAAATGCTCTCTGTTCCAATACTTTTGCACACCTAAAAATGGGGTGGTCTGATGCCAAAGGTGCTATGTTCTTAGTAGTTTAACACATCTAGGTTTAGATATCAGGAAATGAAAGCTGCATTATTTAACTCTTGTTCTGTGTTCATCTTTTTATCTAAACCCCAAATGTATTCAGTGTATTGAGAAAACAAAGCCCTTGGTTTTATAGGGCGCACTAGTTACTCACCTCGTTTCTGTGGTTCATGTTGTGCCACTGTAAACCATCCACACCTCCACATGCATATAAAATATTTCCATATGTAATATGGAAAACTTTATTTTCAGTGTTTAAGGACATCAGTGTAACTAATATACATTTACGGTTTCAATTACAGGCACTTAGCTTCACATAAATACACAAACTGAATATATGTAATAGAAAATGTGTTTATGTCGATAATTTGTGTAAAGGCTCCCAGAACAGTGCAGCAGCACAAGCGCCCATAAATTGAAGAGGAAATGGGCAGATGCAAAGCCAAAGGAAGTAAACTCTCTAAATAAAGCGCTTTAATTAATCGGGAGCAAATTCGGCGCAGTGTTGGCCCCTGCCTCAGTAAATGAGACATTTATCTCAGCAGCTGGTTGTTTTTTCCTCCTGCAGAAGGGGAAGTCAGCAGCCTCTCAGTGCGCGAGTGCGTTCGTACCGCCAATGTCACTGTTAACACATTGCCCTCATTTCTGCTCTGCGCTGTCACAATGGGGTGTGATGTGATCCAGCGATTTTCACAAAAGGAATTGGAAACTGCGTCTGCTAATTTACGAATACGATTCATCAAAGAGTTCTATTGTAATTCCCTAATCCCTACCTACTATACAATGCCTAATTTCCTATGGTGAGACGCACACTGTCCTGCTGGTGGCTGCAGCTCAGCA